>NC_058081.1:473433344-473733344 GCF_014858855.1 Bufo gargarizans | reverse complement strand
CAATGCAGTGCACCACCCACAATGCAGTAGTTTTTGTAACAGGAAAAAAAAGTGTAATACAACTTAACACTGCTAGATGGTGCTATAACCACATTAAACACTTGAGAAATACCAAGACTGGCAGAATGAACTAGAACCGTGTTATGACCCTGCTGGGCAGAACATTAATCATCTGAACTATCCTGAGGTACTGCAATCTATGGTCTCCATTCCGTTTCTCACATTTGGCAGAAACAATACTGTCCTCAACTTTGTAATCACATATACCAGACACTACCTCACATAAACTATGAAAACGTATCTTGTGCTGATAACTAGGCTTGAGCAAATTCAGCTTCAGATCATACAGGGAGTGCATAATTATTAGGCAAATGAGTATTTTGACCACATCATCCTCTTTATGCATGTTGTCTTACTCCAAGCTGTATAGGCTCAAAAGCCTACTACCAATTAAGCATATTAGGTGATGTGCATCTCTGTAATGAGAAGGGGTGTGGTCTAATGACATCAACACCCTATATCAGGTGTGCATAATTATTAGGCAACTTCCTTTCCTTTGGCAAAAGGGGTCAAAAGAAGGACTTGACAGGCTCAGAAAAGTCAAAAATAGTGAGCTATCTTGCAGAGGGATGCAGCACTCTTAATATTGCAAAGCTTCTAAAGCGTGATCATCGAACAATCAAGCGTTTCATTCAAAATAGTCAACAGGGTCGCAAGAAGCGTGTGGAAAAACCAAGGCGCAAAATAACTGCCCATGAACTGAGAAAAGTCAAGCGTGCAGCTGCCAAGATGCCACTTGCCACCAGTTTGGCCATATTTCAGAGCTGCAACATCACTGGAGTGCCCAAAAGCACAAGGTGTGCAATACTCAGAGACATGGCCAAGGTAAGAAAGGCTGAAAGACGACCACCACTGAACAAGACACACAAGCTGAAACGTCAAGACTGGGCCAAGAAATATCTCAAGACTGATTTTTCTAAGGTTTTATGGACTGATGAAATGAGAGTGAGTCTTGATGGGCCAGATGGATGGGCCCGTGGCTGGATTGGTAAAGGGCAGAGAGCTCCAGTCCAACTCAGACGCCAGCAAGGTGGAGGTTGAGTACTGGTTTGCGCTGGTATCATCAAAGATGAGCTTGTGGGGCCTTTTCGGGTTGAGGATGGAGTCAAGCTCAACTCCCAGTCCTACTGCCAGTTTCTGGAAGACACCTTCTTCAAGCAGTGGTACAGGAAGAAGTCTGCATCCTTCAAGAAAAACATGATTTTCATGCAGGACAATGCTCCATCACACGTGTCCAAGTACTCCACAGCGTGGCTGGCAAGAAAGGGTATAAAAGAAGAAAATCTAATGACATGGCCTCCTTGTTCACCTGATCTGAACCCCATTGAGAACCTGTGGTCCATCATCAAATGTGAGATTTACAAGGAGGGAAAACAGTACACCTCTCTGAACAGTCACTATAACAATAATAAAAAAACCATTGGTTTCTAAAAATACTCTGGTTGCGTTTTTGCGCCTACGGTCCACCCTCCACTCGACCCCCGGTCCAGTGGAAATATATCCTATTAATCGACCCAGACGACGGCTTGGCCCCCGCCAAAGGGGAACGCGGACGGAATCGGCAGCATCAACCAGTGAGACAATCAGTAATCAGTCCTATCCACCTCCAGTCCAGTTGCACCAAACAATAGGTGCATCAACAACAGGTGAGCAATACCACTCTTCCTGTTGCTCCGGAGGCTCGATTCTTAACTTATTTACCCTATGAGCGCCTTTTTCTCTCCTTGGCCATTATCTACTCTCTGAACAGTGTCTGGGAGGCTGTGGTTGCTGCTGCACGCAATGTTGATGGTGAACAGATCAAAACACTGACAGAATCCATGGATGGCAGGCTTTTGAGTGTCCTTGCAAAGAAAGGTGGCTATATTGGTCACTGATTTGTTTTTGTTTTGTTTTTGAATGTCAGAAATGTATATTTGTGAATGTTGAGATGTTATATTGGTTTCACTGGTAAAAATAAATAATTGAAATGGGTATATATTTGTTTTTTGTTAAGTTGCCTAATAATTATGCACAGTAATAGTCACCTGCACACACAGATATCCCCCTAAAATAGCTAAAACTAAAAACAAACTAAAAACTACTTCCAAAAATATTCAGCTTTGATATTAATGAGTTTTTTGGGTTCATTGAGAACATGGTTGTTGTTCAATAATAAAATTAATCCTCAAAAATACAACTTGCCTAATAATTCTGCACTCCCTGTAGATCCAAAGTTGATTTGTTTAAAAACTTCATAATAATGCTGTTTCCGTACAAGACTAAAATGTATGGGCTCCTTGAGGCCAAACTTCCTTTCGTCTGAAGTCGCGTGAGACTTCAATGAATTACTAATGTATTCCTATCTGCATATTTAAAAACATTTTAAAATAGGAATCCTAAGTGGGCTTTGTTAGTGAGGTACCAGCCAGTACCAAAGCAGACTTCGGATTGCTATTTTAAAATGTTTTTAAATATACAGATAGGAATACCATAGTAATTCA
Source organism: Bufo gargarizans (assembly GCF_014858855.1). NCBI lineage: Eukaryota > Metazoa > Chordata > Amphibia > Anura > Bufonidae > Bufo > Bufo gargarizans. Next base: position 473,730,801 of record NC_058081.1, on the reverse strand, counting down.
CCAAAGTCTCCCACAACTTCGGCCGAGACTAATTTTTGCTACACGGAGCTCATACATTTTAATGCTGTACAGAAACAGCATTACAAAGTATTTGAACGAATTGACTTCGGATTTATGATCCAAATTTTGATATGCTCAAGCCCACTGCTAACATTTCCATGACATGGTCCCTTTCACCTAAAACCTTGTCCCTACTGATGTAATGTCACGAGTGGACAGCTCACTCTGTGATGCTGGAGGGCCCTTCTCCTTTTCTGTTATCCAAGCTCAATATGTCTACACCTAATATCATGATATTGCCTTTCAGGCTCCATTCAAACGTCCGCAATTTTGTTCCGCATTTTGCGGAACAGAATTGCGGACCCATTCATTTCCGCAATTCCGTTCCGCAAGAAAACTCATCTCTTCCTCCTTTTAAAATTGATGTGGATGACTATAATGAATGCTATTCGTGTCCCTATCAGCATTGCCTCTACTAACATAATGTCTTCTATATTGTCAGTTCCTAAAATACACTGTGCTGCTGTGGTTTCCATATCCTTGTCACATCATGGCACTGCCTCTGACACAAGGGACCCTGTCTTCACTAACACAATTCAGTGAGTGGACAGGTCACTGTCTGCATTAAAGGGAGTCTGTCACCTAATCTTAGCGTTATAGACCGCTCAGATCAGGTGATAGACTCTTTGACCCTCTTTTATGTGTCCCTCATCGAGATCATGAAAAAGGCACTGTTTAATCGTATGCAAATAAACTTCTGCAAGTGCCCAGGAGTGGTGTTACTGTTGCAAGTGCCCAGGCTCCTTGGCGATGTGCCCAGAAAACCACACCTCTTTCAGCCCGGTGGGCCGGCGCAGTTGGCCCACACATGTGCACTGCTCTGCCTTTTATGGGCAGAGGAACAGCTTTTCATATTGCGCATGCGCCGGCCAACTAAAGACAGTTGCGCTGAGACTTGCTGACCCGCCGTCCTCTGGTGCCGCTTGTGACTTCCGCCGGTTAGAGGCAGAGGAGGAGGTAATAAGAGGAAATAAGGGGGGCCAGAGGGCTGAAAGAGGTGTGTTTTTCTTGGCACTTGCGGCAAGAAAAACGCCGCCCCTGGGCACTTGCATAAGCTAATTTGCATACGTTCCAAAAGTGTCCTTTTCATGATCTCGATGAGGGGCAGAGAAAAGAACGGTACCATTGTAATGAGGGTCAAAGAGTCTATAACTTGATCTGAGCGGTCTTAAACGCTCAGATTAGGTGACAGACTCCCTTTAAGGTCAGTATACTCCTTTCCTGCCGCTGATTACAATTTCCTAGGATCATTGATGTCCACATTATGATACTGTCCCTATCACCAGCAGCCTTGTCCCTATTAACCAAATAATGACATAAGTGGAAACTGGCTCCCAAAAAATCCACACACTTCTCTCCTGAAGTACTCTGTGCTGCTGCAGGGCTTTTTTCTTACCCTGTGTCTGCAGTTTGATGAGATGTGGTGCATTAAATGGGACATACAGTAGATGCACATAACGAGAATATAGTTCTCTTGCTTTATAAATCTCTAGTCGGTCCACACCTGGACTATTGTGTCCAGTTCTGGGGATCAGCACACAAGACGGCATGTACCGCACATGTACGGCATTATGCACCAGGGAGAGTGTGTCCCTGAGTTCACTCCATACGCAGCGGGTGCCGGCTGTATAATACAGCTGGCACCTGGTCACAATGACGCCGATTTAACCCCCCAGATGCCACATTTAAATGTGATCGTGGCATCTATGAGCTGAGGCAGAGGGATGTGCTGTTCACATATATCAGTTGTGTCCAGTTCTTGGCCTGAAATAATTGGCCGGACACTTACTCCTCTATTCATTCCTCAGTACTGTAATTACTACCTCCCATAAAATGAGAACTGATTGACTTTCTATAGAGAATTGTATCCTCACCCACATTATAACCAGCTCTGCCCCCACTAGGGCAATAACATGAGTGGAGAGGTCACTGCCTGTCTCAAAAACCAAGCTCCTCTTCTGCTGCTGTCATTGTTCTGTCTCCATTCAACACAAAGCTCCTCTTCTCCTGCTGCTTGTATTATAATAAGCTTATTGGCAACAACCTTTTCTCTTCTCACCTATGTCCACCAAGACCCCTATGGATATCCATTCAGTAGAGAGGGGATGATAGTAACACAATGCTGTATTTTAACTTAAAAACACCTTAAAAGACCAGAAAATTGCTTTGATTCTCCAAAGCTCTACGAAGCCTGTTCCAATAGCTTGTAAAAAAAAAAAAAAAAACATTTGCTGACAAAAATTACCAGAGCGGTTTGACCTCCCGTAATGGCCAGCATGGGGGCAGGGAGAAGTCTCGTGGCTCATTCTCCGCTTACCACTTCTCCAGCAACTTTCTTTATTGACCAGAATTTGCATAAACCATAATGCTGAAAGTAATTGAAACCATTGTTTGCAGAGTGCAGCGAGTACAGATCTGCCAGGAATTGGCTGGATATACACATTAACTCTGCAGTTTACCATTAATCACAAGAGCTCGGGAGGCGGAAGTATAACAATACTTCATGAAAAGGGTTGGCTACAACAAAGAAGGAAATGGAGAACGCAGATTTAGCTCCATCTATGCCGTATGCATCCTCTCTCTGTAATAAAAAGCATGTCATTCACAGCGACTTTACGAAATGTCATATGGGTTTTATGCTTCGCTTTGAGTTTCTACTGACACCTACTGGACCAATAGTGTATAACAGTTAGGAATGAAAAAGTCTGACCACTCCAAAAGCTACAAATAAATGTACTGTATTAAACATTAAAATACCTTCAATTGGACATTGACCCCTTCTACCCCAGGCCAGTTTTCCCCCTCCTGCCCAAGCCATTTTTTGCAAATCTGACACGTGTCACTTTATGTGGTAATAACTTTGGAACACTTTTACTTAACCAAGCCATTCAGAGATTGTTTTCTCATGACACATTGTACTTCATGATAGTCATAAATTTGAGTCAATATATTTCACCTTTATTTATGAAAAACATCCCAAATTTAGCAATTTTCAAAATTTACATTTCTCTGCTTTTAGAATAGAAAGTGATACCTCATGAAATATTTATTACTTAACATTCCCCATATGTCTACTTTATGTTGGCATCATTTTGTAAATTTTTATATTTTTTTACGACGTTAGAAGGCTATTCTTAAAATTTTTTAGAAAATTTCCAAAACCCACATTTTTGTGGGATGAGGTGACAGTTTGATTGGTACTATTTTGGGGGGCATACACCTTTTTGATCACTTGGTGTTGCACTTTTTGTGATGTAAGGTGACAAAAATGGCTTTTTTGACAATGTTTTTATTTTATTTTTTTATTGTGTTTAACAGACGGGGTGGATCATGTGATATATTTATAGAGACGGTCGTGATGGACACGGTGATACCTAATATGTGTGTTTTTTCATATATTATACTTAAGTTTAAGCGCCAAAGCACACTTTGGGCTCATGCACACAAACGTATATTCTTTTCATGTCCGTTTGGTTTTTTTGTGGACCGTGTGCAGAACCATTCATTTCAATGGGTCCGCAAAAAAAACAGAAGTTACTTAGTGTGCATTGCATTTCCGTATGTCCATGTGTCTGATCCACAAAAAAATAGAACATGTCCTATTATTGTCCGCATTACAGACAAGGATAGTGCAGTGGTCCCTCAAGTTACAATATTAATTGGTTCCAGGACGACCATTGTATGTTGAAACCATTGTAACTTAAATAATTGGTTCCAAAGCCCACAAATGTCATCCAAGATAAGAGAAAATGAAGATTTAAGAAAAATAAGCAGATAACTAAGACAGATAAAGCAAGTCATTACATATAACAGTCAGGAATAGCTGCTATCCAGCAACTAATGAAGCCATTTTATCACAGGAGTGGTCTTGATTGGTTGCATCTGAGTCTGAGACATTGTATGTTAAGTCTGGTTTAACTTACGATGGTTCAGAAAAGACCATTGTATGTTGAAAATATTGTATCCTGAGGCCATTGTATCCTTAGGGAGCACTGTACTGTTCTATTAGGGGCCAGCTGTTCCGTTCTGCAAAATACGGAATGTACACGGACATCATCCGTATGTTTTGCCGATCTGTTTTTTGTGGACTGCAAAATACATGTGGTCGTGTGCATTCGCAATTATGCCTATAGGGAAGAGTATTTCCATCCAGAGGCACCATAAACTACTGTAAATAAATAGATGGGGTCATTTATCAAACTGGTGTCAATTAGAACTGCCTTAGTTGCCCATACCAACCAATCAGATTCCACCTTTCTTTTTCTAAAGGAGCAGTCAAAAATTAAAGGTGGATTGGTTGCCTTATGCCAGTCTTTGAAATCTCCTGCGCTGTTGAAGGATGCAACTAATTTAGGACGAGGTGCAGGCCTCAAAATAAGTTAAAGGGGTTCTCCGGGAATTAAGAAAATGAAAATAGTTAATTACTTTATTATAAATATATTCTCAAATACCTTTCATTATTTTTTTAATGACTCATTTTGTCTGGGGAGCAATCATAAGGGGAAACAAAATGGTCGCTGTCCTATTAATTCACACAAAACCTGTCCTGATCACACATGAGGACAAGTTACTTTACAACACTGAGGTAAAGAGCTGCCTCATCCTCTTTTCTACTCTGCTTGGCAGGGATTATGATCCTGAATACAGATGATAAGAACTTTAGCTGAATCTCTGTAGGAATGGAGTTCATGAGGCGACATGAAGCACAGAGAGGAGGGACAGGACAGACTGTGGTAATGTGTTGCTATGGTAATGGAGACTGTAAACAAATGCTGCTGCTCATTAGTGACACCTCACCTCCTCTCATGTCTCCTCATCATCTCCATTCCCACAGAGATTCACCTGCATTAAGGATCATGATTCCTGACAAGCAGTGCAGAGAGGAGCATGAGGCAGCACTATGGCTCATTGTGGTGAAGTAACTTGTCCTGCTGTGTGATTAGGGCAGGTTTTGTGTGTGCTAATAGGATGGTGGCGATTTTATTTCTCCTATACCCTAGACAAAACAACCCATTATAAATAATGAAAGGTATTTGTGAATATATTTATTATACTATTTAAGTATTTTCATTTTTTTAATTCCTGCAGAACCCCTTTGTGCACATCCTCCTGCTGTCCATGCACCTGAATTAAATGTCCGGCAGCTCAGAGCTACGCTGCCATAGATTTCTTTTTTCATTTGTGCCTCAAAACAGGTGCAAATGAAGAGTAATGGGGCTGACTACTGCCCAGTCCCTCACCGTAACCCTTTCCAGAAAGTGGTGAGGGCGGAATAGAAATGCCCTGGTTACAAAGTTTGTCAAAAATGGCATTTAAAAAGTCGCAAATACGCGGCTCCCCGAAAGCACCTCTGTAGAGTCTAAATGCACATGAGGGCCCAAATGGAGCTGCAAAATTTGCAACTGGTCCCTCATTTACTATGTGCCATTTATAATACTGTTGTCTTATGTGGCAGAGGAACCTTTGGGCTCCCTAAGATACAAAGAACCTCCAAGTCATTTTGCATTTTATGCAGAGATCTCTGACCCTGCAGTTGTAGCTTTGTGTCAGACACAAGCGCTAAATCATAATTTCTGGATGCTGGATTAAAGGATTTTATTTTAACCAGAAGCAGAGGTAGTTAACTTTAAAAATATCTGTTTTTCTACTGCAAATTGTAATTTCACCTGTAGTACAGCATTTACAGGTAGCTCAGGAATCTTTATACTGGATGAAACTGTAGCAAAGCCTCGTTTTTCAGCTTCTGATTGTAAACAAGAATGTTTCCATCCACTGACAACAAGCATGAGATAATTAAAAAGGAGATGAATTGAAGCACAAAGTAGATTAGAAAGCTGCAGAAAAAAAGATCAGAAGCCCTTTAAAAGAGGACCTATCCCCTCTCTGGACATGTCCGTTTTAGTAACAACTTGTATTCCCCATGTAATAACAATTCTGGAGCATCTACTCATATAACTCTGTTTCTTGCCATTCCTTTATTATTCCTAGTAGAAGTTATTGCTAGTTAAGAAATTGCTAGTGGCTTTCTATGAAGGTTCGGATGGGTATTCCCAGTTGGGGGGTGTCCTTGCATAGTCTGATACTATCAAATATTACCAGTTGGGGGTGTGTCCTTGCACAGTCTGACACTATTCGATAAGTGCTTTCACAGTGTCAAACTGTGCAGGGACACCCCTCCAACTGGTAACACCCATCTGGACCTTCACTGCAACCTGTTAGTAATTCATTCATAACTTCTAGCAGGAATAATAAAGGAATGGCACAACATAGAGTTAAGAAAAGATGCTCCAGAATTGTTATTACAGTTGGTAAAACAGACAAGTGAGCATAGGTTACAGGTCCTCTTTAAATAAGTGGTGTCAGAAAAGATAATGGTCTGTCAAATGAATTTTTGGTCTAGAACTATCATGAGTAAAGTGCTTTCTGATAAAAAGTTCTCTTACATACTAAAATATAAAACGGAGAAAATAGTAGATAAAGGAGGGGCACTCCGTATAAGGGAATACAAACAGCAAATGAATAATGGCTAGATTTTAATTCTATTAAAAAGCCAATGCATTAACAATCACAATGTTAAAAACATCCATAAAATGTAATAAAAATGCATAAAATAAAATGAATACCCAATGGAAAAGGGCCCTGAGAAAAATTCGCCAGACAATCATGAAAGTCCACAAATTCGTATTCGCGAATAATCAGCAGTCCCCACAATAAAAATAATAATAATAATCGCACCGAGTCTTTATACACTTGGAAAGTTCGTTCTTAACTCAGGCCTGTATCAGGCTCCAAATGGATCGCATACACAATCTGACTGTGTCAGAAAAATCTTATTCTGTACTGTCCGATTTAAATCCTCCAGTAAATTCGAATAGTCAGATATATCAATAATCGTGAAGGGAATCTCTTACCCTGTTCCGTCACTGGCTCGATATAATGGAGCGGCGTCCCACGTGGTATGGAGTTTTGAACGTCACGTCTGACGTGACTCCTCGGCGGAAATCGATCCTTCTTAAAGATGCAGCCTCTAGTTCGAGACAGGGTAGAGCTCCAGATGCGAAAGTCACCCCGATTATGATTATTTCCTCCTCGTAAATCCTAATTTCTTGGGGAATGGCTCACTGTCCCAACTGGACCAAACGCCTTTCAGGGTATACACCCCTTCCTCAGTGGTAAAGACAGTGAGCACTTTGCAACATTTTATACCTTCCCAAGAGACCAGCCATGGGTGAGACTGATCTAATTGGAACATCATGAAAACCCGATAAAGGAGTCCTATTGTCCTTTATATCTCTATAGGAGCCATATTCTTAAAGCAAAAGTCACTTTCAGCTCCTGAATTATATCATTAGTCCATAGAGTATTCAAATATGCAATATAACACCATATAAACAAAAATAATAATAAAAACATGTTAAAAACATATAAATAACAATACGGATGTAATAATTATAAGAAACGCACAAAAAATGCATATGCGGTCACATGCGTTTTTGATGCGTTTTTAAAAAAAAATTCTAAAATCCTCATCCCAGGTGGTCCAGATAGCATATCAGGGAGTTTACCTTCATTTTAACAAGATTTTTGCCATAAATTTCTGCCACAATTCTTCTACAGCCTAGCATAAGTTGAAAAGGGGAGGAGAGCCGGGCAGGGAGGAAGGAACAGAGTGCTGATAGACAGCCCGACTCTGGATCTGCATCACCACCCGGCTCGCCCCCCATCCCTCAGAGGAATCCAAATAGTTCCCATTCAGCATTCAGACCCCTAGGGATCAGGGATTCAAATTCAAAGATACGGCGGGACTCCTGCCTGGACATAGAGGCCACATGATTGCCACCTCTCCAAGGTTTCTTTACCCTCTCCAATGCAAAGCAATGCCAAGGACGAGGGATCACAGTTATGTATATCTTTAAAATGTTTCGAAATGGAGTGTAACACGTAGCCCTTTTTGATGTTGGCCAAGTGTTCTGCCACCCTTTTCTTTAGTGTCCTCTTCGTCCTTTCTATATATTGTTTGCGGTATCCACATTGTAGTAGGTAGATGACATCAGTCACAGGTCAGACATTCATTGATGTCAAACCTGAACGAATTCTGAGTCGAAGTGACACTGGTGGTTTTCCTCGCAAACTTCGTCACCTTACAATTACCACACCGTCCACATCTATGGAAGCCTCTAGTCGTTAGCCAATTCTGACCTTCAGATGAGCCCTTCCTATTAATTTCTGATGTGGGTGCTACTTTTGTTGCCAACGTAGTGGCTCTCGTGTAAGTAATTCTTGGATCTTTAGTAAGAGACGACCCTATAGTCTTGTCATCTAAAAGGAGATACCAGTGTTTCCTAATATTTTTCTCTACCTGTCGGTATTGTGAATGGTAGGGTAAGATCATCCTTAACACCTCATCTGGCGGGGGTGTGCACTTCTGAACAAAAAAGTCCTGCCTATTCATATTTCTCACTTTTACCAGGGCTTTTTCCACTATCTTTAAACTGCTGGCTGAGAACCGCAGCCTCTTCTTCAAATTGTCTGTGGTCAGTGCAATTCCGCTTCAGTCGTCTGAATTGGCTGACTGGTATGTTCAATAACCATTTGGGTAGATGGCAGCTGGAAAAGCGTATGAAACTGTTTCTAGCTACCTCCTTCACAAAGGTACTACACTTGATCGTGCATCCCTCTATCACTACCCTAATGTCCAGGAACTCAACTTCTTGATTACTGACCTTCGGGGTGAATATCAGATTTCTCTCATTGGTGTTAATTTCCACCAGAAAATCATCCAGGGTCTCCTTTGTGCCTTTCCATATGAACAGGACATCGTCAATGTACCTGCGCCACAGCACCAGATCCCCCCCAACCTGGGTGCGATGGACTCGGACTCCCACTGGGCCAAAAAGAGGTTGGCATAGCTGGGGGCGAATCTGGTGCCCATGGCGGTACCGGTCAGCTGGAGATAGAAGTCCTGTTCATATGCAAAATAGTTGTGTGAGAGAATATAATCCACTCCCTCCAAAATGAACATCAATTGTTCGCTTTTTAGAGTATTATTTATTTGGAACTGTTTCATTAGGGCATCAATGCCCATTTTATGTTCAATCACAGTGTAGAGGGATCTCACATCAAGTGTGCCTAACAGCCAGCCCTCTTGCCACTCTAGAGATTCTAATTGATTAACAATGTCAGTGGTATCTTTAATGTAAGAGGCAGTGCTCCTGACCAGAGGCTGAAGCCAGCGGTCAATATACCGCGAAAGGTTAGATGAAATAGAATCAATTCCCGAAACTATTGGTCTTCCCGGGGGACATTTGAGATCTTTGTGGATCTTGGGAAGACAATAGAATACGGGAATTCTTTTCTGTGTTTCTATAATATATCTGGCCTCATAGTCCCGCTGTCAATCCCTTCTCACAAAGCGTCCTCAATTCCCTATGGTATTCCTCTGTGGGATCTCCTTTGAGTTTTCGATAAGTGGTCTCATCTCTCAGCTGTCTAAAACATTCTCCCTTGTATGCTTCTGTGTCTAAAATCACCACCGCTCCTCCCTTATCAGCAGGTCTGATCGTAATCTCTTTCGTGTCCTGTAATCTCTTTCGTGAGAAATTTATGCTAGGCTGTAGAAGAATTCTGGCAGAAATTTATGGCAAAAATCTTGTTAAAATGAAGGTAAACTCCCTGATATGCTATCTGGACCACCTGGGATGAGGATTTTAGCATTTTTTTAAAAACGCATCAAAAAGGCATATGCGTTTTTTGTGCGTTTCTTATAATTATTACATCCGTATTGTTATTTATATGTTTTTAACATGTTTTTATTATTATTTTTGTTTATATGGTGTTATATTGCATATTTGAATACTCTATGGACTAATGATATAATTCAGGAGCTGAAAGTGACTTTTGCTTTAAGAATATGGCTCCTATAGAGATATAAAGACAATAGGACTCCATATCGGGTTTTCATGATGTTCCAATTAGATCAGTCCCACCCATGGCTGGTCTCTTGGGAAGGTATAAAATGTTGCAAAGTGCTCACTGTCTTTACCACTGAGGAAGGGGTGTATACCCTGAAACGCGTCTGGGCCAGTTGGGACAGTGAGCCGTTCCCCAAGAAATTAGGATTTACGAGGAGGAAATAATCATAATCGGGGTGACTTTCGCATCTGTAGCACTACCCTGTCTCGAACTAGAGGCTGCATCTTTAAGAAGGATCGATTGTCTTACCACTATTTCAGCCGAGGAGTCACGTCAGACGTGACGTTCAAAACTCCATACCACGTGGGACGCCGCGTTTGGGTAAGATCGGCTGTGTTTGCGATCCATTATATCGAGCCAGTGACGGAACAGGGTAAGAGATTCCCTTCACGATTATTGATATATCTGACTATTCGAATTTACTGGAGGATTTAAATCGGACAGTACAGAATACGATTTTTATGACACGGTCAGATTGTGTATGCGATCCATTTGGAGCCTGATACAGGCCTGAGTTAAGAACGAACTTTCCAAGTGTATAAAGACCTGGTGCGATTATTATTATTATTATTATATATTTTTTTATTTTATTGTGGGGACTGCTGATTATTTGCGAATACGAATTTGTGGACTTTCATGATTGTCTGGCGAATTTTTCTCAGGGCCCTTTTCCATTGGGTATTCATTTTATTTTATGCATTTTTATTACATTTTATGGATGTTTTTAACATTGTGATTGTTAATGCATTGGCTTTTTAATAGAATTAAAATCTAGCCATTATTCATTTGCTGTTTGTATTCCCTTATATGGAGTGCCCCTCATTTATCTACTATTTTCTCTGGTCTATTCGTGCGGTCTGGGTGGACCGAGAGGTGAGCACCCTTATCCATTCGGTCTATAGGTCGAGTCACTGGTTTACACTAGTTCCTAAAATATAAAACTAATAAAGTGAATTCTACATTTATTGTAGTTTTTATTTTTTGTGCACTACCACTTTTAGCATGCAGATGTCACTGTAGTAATCATCACAGATTTCATTGTAAGAAAAAACGTTTCATTCAGTGACGCACCCTATTAATAGCTTCAAATACTTTGTACAATTTAAAAAATAGATTCAAATATATTACACAAAAATGTGAACTGCCTCATTCATAGTCAATGAGCCTGATGTATAACACCTAGTGCAGACAGTGCAACCAATCTGATCACTTCTTGAATAGTTTGACCTGTGCTTGAAAATCTAAATGAAACTAACTGGTTGTAGAAGCAGTACTCTCCTTATTGACAGCTATGCAATCTCAATAGGATATTCTGTAAAAATGACTATATATATATATATATTTCCGTTAAATAAAATAATTTGTAACAGAATATCAGACAAACATTAATTTGGTGACCTTTTGAGTGTCTTTTTTGTCTTTTCTGTCTTGTGCGCTTAAAAACTTCTGTTAACTTTCTTAAAGGTGCAGTTCAGGGTAGAGTCTCTCCAGGGACTGTTCTGGAATTGAAGATTTTTGGATAGTGTTCAATCATCAGTTCTGTAAACATGTTCACGGGAACCAGAGCGTTGATTGAAGGTGCGCCCTCCTGTGGCCACACTAAATTCACTCCAAATACACAGGCCAGGTTGGAAGCCGTCATCTTGTTGGAAATGTTTTCCATAGAAACCTGCCATTAAATGAGGTGAAGGTCATTTCAAATTTGCCAAATAAAATGATAGAAGGAAAAGATAAGCAATGGAGAAGCTATAATCAAATGGAAAAATGTCGCCTCATGTGGACGATTCTCAGCATATTTGCCGGGTTGCGGCTGGATCTGCACCGGTCCCCATTATAGTTAATGGGCCAGGCAGAGACGAGACATTCAAGCAGAGAGATGTGACAGTAGATGGTATACAGAAATTCAAAAAAGAGATGATGATTAATTTTGGAGCATGGGAAAAGGAAATAATGGCACAAAAATTAAAAATAAAAATTCCAAAAGAGATGTAGCGGATTACAATAACAAGGTATTTAGCTGGCAAAGAAAGGTTGAGGGGATGCGCCATCTTCACAAGTTATGTGCAGTTACACCATTTTATTACTGCCTATATTTCTAACTATTAGGTTGTAGTAACTATAAGTTAGGCCTCATGCACACGGCCGTTGTGCGGCCGTTCTGTGCATTGGGGACCGCAATTTGCTGTCCCCAATGCACAGGAAATGTCCGTGCGGCGGCCAGGATGGATCGAGACCCATTTAACTTGAATGGGTCCGTGATCCGTCTGCACCACAAAATAATAGAACATGTTCTATTTTTTTGCGGTGCAGAGGCACGGACAGAATCAGTGATCTATAGGCTTTAGCAGGCTCGGACTGGCCCACAGGGGAACAAGGGAATCCACGGTGGGCCCCTGAGAAAGGTGGGCTACCAGTCCACCAGCACAGCATCTCAAATAACCTACATCAATATAAAAAACTGGGTAGACTATCCAGTTTATTATTATAGACGCATTGGAAGGTTAAGATGGCCTCTAAGAATAGAGGCAGGCCAACCAATATCTTCTCTTCCCTGAAACCCACCTTTTGAAGTTGTTGCAGGGACGCCCATAATCAATAATTTTGTAGCGTCTTGTTGCTGTCTGCCTCTGTGTGGGCAGGTAATATTTGCATGTCGCTGTACAGTGGGCCCCCAGAATGAGTTTTATTGGTGGGCCCTAGGCATCCCAGTCAGACACTGGGCTTTAGGGATAAGATGCAATATTGGAGTATCCATATTGGTTTTGATTTACAGACTTAAATTGGAGTGGCTTCCGTTGGCGCTTTATATTTATATTCAGCGACTATTATTATGAAATGTAAATTATTATTTTTTAGAAAAAATAGGTGTGTGTTTGTATATTTTATGCTGAAAAAACCCTGCTATAAAAAGTATAGCTAAAATTAATACCTAGATTTTTTTAAATAAAAAATGTGTATGTTTGCATATTTTACATTCAAATTCAACTATACTATTGCTAAAACTAATTATATATATATATAACTATAATATATATATTTAATTTTTTTTAAGAACGAAAAAGGGGGAGAGGAATTTGTATGGGTGTGTACGTAGTCTTCTATACTATTGCTAATTATTTATTTAATTTTTTACTTTTTATTTATTTATTTTTAATACGTTCCTGCCACAGTTAGGGCAGTAAAGGGTTCATTCAGAGTCTACAGCCAGCAGGTGGCGCTCTTACTTAAGGAAAAGCTTTTAGATTTAACATAGATTCTTATAGCAGGGTGCTGCAAGGATCTATCACAGCCTGACCACACCTGCTGACTGGGAGTTCTCCCTGTGACCACAGCTGTCTAATGACAGCGCAGTCACAGTGATCTGCAGCGGCACAGGCTGTGACATCACTGGTCTAAGGAAGAGGCCACAGCACCCACTGGAGCACTGTGGCCTCTTCAAACAGCTGGTTGGCAGGGATGCTGGGACACAGACCTTCTCTAATCAGATACTGATGACTTATCTTGAGGACATTTTACTCCTGGAAAACTCTTTTAAAGAACAAATGCTAGCTTCAATAGAAAAGTAGTAGAAGACCTAGGGCAGGGTTTTAATTTTATGGCTGATTGAAGACTTTATTATTATTTTATGCACTTATATAGCGCTACTATAATCCACAGCGCTTTACAGACATTGGCATCACTCTGTCCCCAGTGGCGCTCACAATCTAAGGTCCCTATCAGTAGGTCTTTGGAGTGTGGGAGGAAACCGGAGAACCCGGCGGAAACCCATGCAAACACCGGGAGAACATACAAACTCCAGGCAGATGTTGTCCTTGGCCAGATTCCAACCAAAGACCCCAGTGCCGCAAGGCACCAGTGCCAACCACTGAGCAAGTGAACATCATTACATTTGGAGCAAGAGAAATGTCCTTATTTATATGAGGACACCAAAAAAATGGAGCACATTGTGTATCCCAGATCGAAACCTTTGGCTCCAAGAAGTCGTAAAATGCATTAAATTTACTATGCATTATTTTTAGCTTCTAAAGTTATAATATGGCAGCCATTAGGTGTACCTAGCATATCTAGTGAGAAGAGCCAAATTAAATCATAAATACATAAATCTCATCCTCCCCTTTTTCATGTGCAAATTGTGTTGCTACCCTTCGACAATGTATGGAAAAATGTTAACTTTCAACACCTTTCGATTCCATGACTGTCTGTTATTTTAGCCCACGTTCTTTGACATGGATATTTCAGTATAATTGGTGAGATCTATATTTCCTGTTTGCATAATGGATTCCACCATAATAATTCCATTCCGCCCGCGTGATTATAAATGTAATGATTTTAATTTGTCACGCAGGGAATTGCTAATATCATCTTTCTAATTGACTAATCAGATTTATGAACACATCAAGACAAACATTTGTAGAGTTATGTTCCTGAGGCAGCATCCTGCAATCTAGATAGCGAGCGAGGACAATCCCAGGTATTAATGTACGGCGCGCTCTGTCCATAACGCAATGCTCTGCTGGTTAATTACTGGGAAGGTTATGTAGCACCTCCGCACACCTCATTACCACCTCAAGTACCAGCCTCTTAACAAGTACATTGAGATGATGCATTTACTGTTCAGCACATGACACTCGCTGTGCAGGGTCCATAGCTGATAGGACTGATTGTTCTTCAAGCACTGGTTTCCTCCGGGTACTCCCACAACACCAAAGACATACTGATAGGGAACTTAGATTGTGAGCCCCATCGGGGACAGCATGATGCTAATGCCTGTAAAGCTCTGCGGAATATGTCTTCGCTATATAAGTGCGTAAAATAGATAAAATGAAGTGACACCAGGCTTTCCTTAAAGATGCCCATCAGCATTTATGAGATTAACAACAGCATTGCGTTAACCCCTTTTATTGCATGTACTTTTAAAAACTGTTGCCTCTGGGAATCCCTGCAATACTGAAAGCGAGGGGTCCCAGAATCCCATCTGTGAAGATGGTCCACCATTCCATTCAATTCAATGAAACGGACCACGGTCTACATCAGCCCCATAGAAATGAATGGACTGGTGAACTAACATACGCATTCATAGAGGGGGCCTGTTGTTCTCTGGTTCACGAGGGAGTTCCAATGGTGGGACCTGCTGCAATCCGATATTTATAACCTATCCTGTGGATGTGTTAAATTATTTTTGTGGGATATTCCTTTTCAGGGGGTGGTCTCATCATTGGTGGAAAATCATTTTTGTATTTAACCCATTAAAGGGTTGTCTCGCTTCAGCAAATAGAATGTAGAGGAAGTTAATAGAAGGCACATACTAATGTATTATTATCCCTATTGCTTCCTTTGCTGGCTGGATTTATTTTTACATCACATTATGTAATGCTCATTTCCATGGTTACTACCACCGTTCAACCCAGCTCTGGTGCTCGTGCTTGCACGCTATACAAAGAAGCGTCGGCCTCTCTGGTGGCAGCTCACATAGTGCTTTTTCCTATAGTGTGCAATCATGACTGCAGGGTGGTCGTAACCATGGAAACAATCAGTGTCTAATGTGATGAAAAAATTAATCAGGCCATCAAAGGAAGCAATATGGACAATCACGATACATTAGTAAGTGCCTTGTATTTACTTCCTCTGCATAATAAATGCTATTTGCTGAAGTGAGACAACCTCTTTAAGGACACAATCAGTTTTGGCCTTAAGGGCTTTGTGACAATTGTGACACTATGGGGGAAATTCATGATTCCTCCTACACCTGTTATTGGAGTAGAAAAGTCTCAAATCCACAGATTTCTGACTTTTCACTGCCATTGTGACTTTTCTAGTTGTGGCATTTTATGCTGCCCTTGCCAATTTTGAGAAAAGAGGGCTTGGCGAGAGTGGAGTATGAGCCCTGCACATTCATCATTATTTACGCCAGAAACTGGCTGAAATCTACAGCAGATCCAAGCTGACGTAGATTTAATGCCGATAAATGGACTGACGATGGAGCCATATCAGTTATGACATAAATTACATGGATCCTCCGGCAGTGAAGGCCCCATCAAGGCCGGCACAGCAGACACCATTTTGATGAATCTAAGATTTGTACTTTATTCGACTTGTACATTTTGGGCGATATATTTTGTTTTTATTTGCTATTTTTGCAAATGGCTGTGAACTGAGGAGAGCGTCACAGCCAGAGAGAAAAAACAGCTCACCTTGAGATAGCCCTGGAGAAACACGGCCGTCTACTCCTCCCTGTACCGATGCTACTAGTTAGCATACAGGGCGGCAAAGGAGAACAGAGCAGCTGATTTAAAAAAATAATAATTAGAGCAGGTACATCGACTGATCATGCCCTACACTGCCAGGTACTAATACTGTTATGTCAGGACCAGTGAAATGTCCTCTTTAACAAGCAATTTACAAAAATTGCAATTTTCCAAAATGGCTCTCAAGACAGTTATACCTTACAAAATAGTTAATAATTAACATTTTCCATATGTCCACTTTATGTTTGCATTATTTTTCAAATATAATTTTAAATTATTTTGGAACTTTAAAAGGCTTATACATTGTGTTCCTAGGGTCCACCAGTACCGGTTTCCGAAATGAAGGAGCACTTAGTAGATTTTGGAGCTTCTGTGTTTTTCACACACCATTTCAAGCTTGCAGAGGCCAAGAGGTGCCAAAACATAGGGAAACCACCAAAACATCCCCATTTTGCAAACCGCACCCTTCAAGGAATTCACCAAGGTGGGGGGAATTTTGGCATGTACATAATTGGTATCACCAGTCTGTAACAATCCGATCTATTAAATGATCACGTTTATCATCCCAAAAAATGGTATAAAAAGTTATCAAAAAGCCATATGTACCACTAAATGGTACTAATATAAACTACATCTTGTCCAGGAAAAACAATCTGTCTCGATGGAAAAATAAATGTTATGTGTCAGAATATGGCAATGCAATATACAAATGATTTTTAATTTAAAAAAAAAGTGATTTTATGATGCAAAAATAGTAAAACATAAAAAAAACGATATAAATGTGGTATTATTGTAATTATATAATGGTGAATCCTATAACACAATTTTTAAAAAATTCTATGTTTACTTGGCTAGCCGGCTTCCCCAAAAAAATGTTAGATGTACAGTAATTAAAACTACAACTGGTCCAATAAAAAAATCAAGCACTCAGAGCTTGGTCAATGTAAAACATAAAAAAATTATGTTTCTTAGAAGATCCCAACACAAAATAGGATTAAAAAAAGATTTTATAGTGTAAAAGTAATAAAACAAACAATATAAATGTAGTATTTTTGTAATATTAATGAGCAGAATAATGTTTTTATATTATTTAACAAACACAGTGAACTACTGAATTTTTTTTAAAAATAAAGTGATCAAAAAGACATGTGTACGCCATCATAATATCTATGTAAACTATAGCCTGCCCTGCGAGAAAAAATCCATCACACAGCTGCCTCAACTGGTTCTTAAAGTA
The DNA here is from genome assembly GCF_014858855.1 of Bufo gargarizans. Taxonomy (NCBI): domain Eukaryota; kingdom Metazoa; phylum Chordata; class Amphibia; order Anura; family Bufonidae; genus Bufo; species Bufo gargarizans. The sequence continues at coordinate 473,713,287 of NC_058081.1, read as the reverse complement.
GGGCAACATAAAATACAAATTATTTTTTTGTTCCTTTATTATGCAAAGGTAATAAAACATAAAAATGTTATAGAAATTTGGTTTTGCCATAATTATATTAGCCTAAAGAATGTGATTACAGGTGTAATCAGAGACTGGGAATGCCCTCCCATACACCCGGGCCCCTCCCACTGATTCTACTTATCTGTCTCCCTGCGTCGCTCCTGGTCCCCGCACTGCCGCAGCTGGTTCTCCCGGTGCGTGGATGAAAACATACTGTGTCGGGGGGAGCAGCCAATGGCAGGCAGTGATGGGGACGAGCCTCCCTAGCCTCACCCCCCGACACCAGATTTTTTCATCCGCATATGGGGAGAAGCAGTAGCGGCAGTGCAGGGAACAGGAACGGCGCAGAGAGCCAGGTAAGTATAATCAGTAGGAGGGGCCCAGGCGTATGGGGGGCATTTCCAGCCTCGGGTAACCCCTTTAAGGAGTGTATTCCACTATGCAATCAGACAGACGATTGTCGGGAAAGAAAACCTTCTTCCTGGCAAGTGCCTACTCGTCAATGGAAGAGACTTCTGCTATTGAAGTGGCCCAGAGGGACACTACCACTCCTGCATTCCTATTGCTAGCCTGTTTGCTATTGTATTGGTTTGCACCACCAACTGTACCACCAAAGTGGCATTCCTACACTCAGAGAACCGATGGCCCTGGGGGCTGCCCGTCGCACTATTACATGCAGCAAGCCATCTCCTCCATAGTATGAGGAGGAACAAACTCTAATGCTATCCTTCATCTCTATATTGAATCAAGCAGAGGCGTAACTACAGTTTTGGGATGATCTCCTTTTCTGTTGGAGGTGAAAACTTAGACAGGACTCTACCCTCTAAAGCAGGGATACCCAACCTGTGGTCCTCCAGCTGTTGCAAAACTACAACTCCCAGCATGCCCAGACAGTCTAAACCTATCAGCTTACAGCAGGGCATGAAGGGAGTTGTTGTTTTACAACAGCTGGAGGGCCACAGGTTGAGCATCCCTGCTCTAAAGGAACAACTTTTAGCAAATGAAGCAGTGGAAAAATCCTTCTGTCATGTGTGGGGGGCTTGGTTTGATCCTTGCTATGGGACCCTTACATCTCTATGTACGCCACTGCCAGCAAGCTATGATTTTTAAACCTGCTGAAAGATTCTGATTGCTGATGAACAAGCTCTTGCTCATTCATCAGGTAATCAGCAACAGCATTATACAGGCAGATCTCCGCTAATGATTATTCCTACGAACGCTTGTTAGCAATGATCAGCCCAACAAGCTTAACATGCCAATTATACCATATAGTGAAACCCATGAAAATAAAAATCACTGGCAGAATTGCAATTTTTTGGGAACCTCACCAAAAAAAGTTTATAAAACGTGATCAATATTATTTTTGTGGTTCTTACATTTTTTAAAACTTTTTATGCCTTTTATTACTGTAATTTTTGGTCCCCTTAGGGTACTTGAACATGCGTTCTGATTGCTTGTCACATAGACCGCAATACCATACAGACCACAATAGAATACTATTGCAGTGTATGGAATTTTAAGGGGCTACCTGAGAAGCTGTGCCTCGGGTTGCATGGGTTTTCAGGCGGTTAGCCATGACAACCCTGAGAACTTTCTCAAGGCCCCAGGCAAACGTGACTGTTTGTCATGGTGCATCCAGCTGTTAACAAAGGTCAAACATCTTATTTGAATTCTAACCAATGTTGCATATAGAAGAGAGGGGGCCTCATTGCAAATATCTAAATGGGCACCTCACTATAATTACAGATTTTTTTACCCAGAACAAAAAAGGTCTGGTACTTGTTTCTTCCTCCACTGATCCTTGAAGCAATTCCCCACCATTTTGTTAGCAAACAATGTTGTTCCTCTGGAGAGGGTAATCCTGCACTGGTTGTTTCCACCCAAAATAAAAGGGAAGGAGTCTAACCAAGGCTGGGCTCGCTCTCCACACGAGTCCCATAACTTCCGTATGGTATACTACTATGGTACATACATTCTAGCTTTTTACTTTGAACTTGTCACAGTCCCCAGACTGATATGATCTGTTCTGAGTATCTGTCCTGAAGCTGTGAGGAACTCACCATGTTTAGAAAGCACATGAGATATTTGAGGACGGCATAGTTGTGCTCTGGGAGTTGGTGAACAATCTGTTTACAGATGTTGGCACGCAAGATGCTTTCCACACCTGGAAGAGAAATCAGCGAATACTATATGAGGGAGACATTATCTATATATACAATATTTAGTAGATAAGATGATCTTAATAAAATATAGAATAAGTACGGTAAATGTTAATATAAGAAATGTTGTATTGTATCTTTTTAGGGAACGTGTCATTGTTTCCCCCTTCCAGAAGTTAGTAGTCTCCCTTTCCATACCTGTAGGTTCAAATACCTCCTCAGTCCATTGAAAATCTGTCTAGGGTAATACAGCAAATAGTAGATGAGGAAGGTGGGAGAGGAGGGGGCTGCAGGTGCAGTTTCTCTCTGTCAAAGAGCATGCTATGAGAGGGGCGAGGGAACGAAGGTGGCTTGTTGGACACTACCACTGTGATGGGAAAGTTCTGTGTGGACTATGACATGGGAAATGTGTACACACTACTCTAACTGACACCATGTTATTGGGACTTACTGGTGATTTCAAGGATAGTTCGGTAAGAGGTAAAGGTCAGCAGTGGTTCAGGGAGTTCCCGCAGAAAGGTCTTCAGAATACTGGCAGGGACATGCATATCTCCATAGTCATCAAAATTCACTGGTTTCCCTGTAGAGTGACATGAATATATTGATTGGTTCCACTCATTAATATTTAGCTGCTTATCAAACAAAAGAAGTGCTGAGTTTTTGAGTTTTAGCTGAATCTGCAACATATAATTCAGGCTGTGAAATTATATAAGACTCAGGAACCACAGAGAAAGCTTGTATGTTTGATAGTGTGTGCTAATTACAACAATAATGTGTTTACAAGAAATGGGTGTGTTGTATCTATCTGTATACACACAGAAATTCTAAAATTCCATTAATACAGCCCCCAGTGGTGCAGAAATCCTAATAATTCAGCATGGATCACATAGTTTCAGAGCCCTAAACTGACTACTATAGACTTCTTCTGCAGCCTCATGCTTTTATGCCATGGTGCTTTAAAGAATGTTCCATATTTCTGCATAATTTTGACCTAAAACTACATCAGATTTTCACAGTCAAAGTTGAAAAGTAGATAAAGATAACCAAACCGAACAAGTGAGTCAAAAATATTAGACTTAGTCACTGATTATTGAGGAAAATGATCCAATATCACATGACTGAGTGGCAATCAGGTGTGAGTGGATGACCTGGTTAAGGCTGTTCTTCAAAAAAACATGTTTGTGGAAGTGTATCATGGCACGAAGAAAGGAGATTTCTGAGGACCTCAGAAGAAGAACTATTGATGCTCATCAGGCTCGAAAAGGTTACCAAACCATCTTTGATAAGTTTAGGTCCACCAATCCACAGTCAGACAGATTGTGTACAAATTTTGAAAAATTCAAGACCATTGAGTGCTCAACCAACAAAGATTGCGTGAAGAGCATGGTGTGTAATAGTCCTCAAAGCCAGAAAGGAAACCAAGGTGACCAAGATGACCTCTGAGGCCACCATCAGGAGGACACTGAACAATAATGGTGTGCATGGAAGGATTGTAAGATAAAAGCAGTTCCTCTTCATAAAGAACATTGCTGCTTATCTGGAGTTTGCTAAGAATCACCTGGACAAGTCAAAAGGCTACTCTACTGGGCAGATTGGCCATAGACCTTACAGGGAAATTTACCGGCGGGGCGATGCCAAGGGGGCCACCCAAGCTCTCTTCATGATTACCAGCAAGGTATATAAAGATCTGATACTCTCAGCATTATTAATATAGGAGCATCAGCCACTTATGCACCTGACCAGCGGCCACTGATCCCTCTTGAATTCAACTTTATTGCCATCCTCAGGATGATGATAAGGTTTAATACTGTGGTGCAGACGGCAGAATTGTGTGCTGCACTGTGGTATTTGGTGCTGCTGGGGGTCGTATTTTGTTCAGCACTACAGTATTATTGGCCCTACCTACTTCTGTCAGTTTGGACCAACCTACAATATGGGGCCACTTTTAGTTTTTTTTTTCCAGTGCCACTTTAAGTTCCCAATCCACCATTGCTACTGGTACATCGTTTGTGGCTGGATGAGACAATATATATATATATATTTCTGGTTTAAATAAGACGTGTTATATTTGAAGAAAGGAAAACACAGCTTTTGAGCATAAAAACCTAATCTCATCCGTTAAACTTCGTGGTAGTATCATGGTTTGAGCCTGTTTTGCTGCACTTGGGCCAGAATGGCTTGCTATCATTAACAGAACATTGAATTCTAAATTATACCAGCAAATTCAAAAAATCTTAGGACATCTGTCTGTGACCCGAATCTCAAGAGAACATGGGTTATGCAGCAAGACAACGATACTCAGCAACAAGTCATTATACCAAAGAATCATTAAAAAAGAATTAAGGTTAAAGTTTTGGAAAGGTCAAGTCAAAGTCCTGACCTTAAGGCCTCATGCACTACGACCGTTGTTTTAATCCGTGTCCGTTGTTCAGTTTTTCGTGATTTTCTGTGGACCCATTGACTTTCAATGGGTCAGTTGAAAACTCGGCTAATGCACCGTTTGTCATCTGCGTCCGTGATCCGTGGTTCCAGTGCGTCCAAAAAATATAACCTGTCCTATTATTTTCACGGAAAACGGTTCGCAGACCCATTCAAGTCAATGGGACCGCTAAAAAACACGGAGGCACACAAGATTGTCATCTGCGTCCCCGTCAGTTTTTTTCCTGTCTTAGATTTTTTTTACTTTCCTTTATGTCTGGTGATCCTCCAAAAATAAAGGAAGGCATACAGAAACGGATCACGGAACAACGGAACCCCATTTTGCGGAACGGAACACAACAACTGTCATGTGCATGTGGGTTGTCTGAGTGTTTTATACATATGACCTATCTTCAAGATACGAGCAGCCCAACCAATTAGTTGTTTGACGAGGCTGTGGTGCTCTGGTGAAGTGTTTAGTTGCTGTTGTTGCTGCACAAGGGAGTCACACCAGACACTGAAAGTAAAGGTTCACATACTTTGCCACTCACAGACATGTGATATTGGATCATTTTCCTCAATAAATAAAGTCTAATATTTTTGACTAATTTGTTTCATTCGGTTATCTTTATCTACTTCTAATATTGGAAAGGATGGGGCCCACGTAGAGATCCACACCCTCAATGAAGACACTTTGTCGGCGCAACTGAACGACCAGGCGGATAGGAATGAAAACCTCTATTTATTCAAGGATGACAACGCGTTCCGGAGCTTACAAAACTCCTTTTTCAAGTCTTATGTGCCTGTAGCAGGAAGTTGAAGAAGCGGAAGCGCTTCCTCCGATGCCAGGTAAGGTGCACCAAAATGCATTCCTCTCTGTTTGGTTGCATCCCCATAGCGGACAGAAAAACGCCCCATTGACTTACATTGGATGTCAGGATGGATCCTTTTCTCTGACACAATAGAAAATGGATCCGTCCCCCATTGACTTTCAACTGTGTTCATGATGGATCCGTCATGGCTATAGAAGACAAAATACAATCGGATCCGTTCATGACGGATGGATGCGGTTTTATTATTGTAATGGAAGCGTTTTTGCAGATCCATGACGGATCCGCAAAAACGCTAATGTGAAAGTAGCCTTAAGTATATATTGTAATGTTCTGCAGCAGCTGAGGTCTGTACTATGTTGTTCTGCAGCAGCTGAAGTGTGAATCATCAGATTCTGCAGCAGCTGAGATGCATATTGTGATGTCCTGCAGCATCTAAGGTATATATTGTGACAGCATCTACAGCAGCTGAGGTCTGTACTATGTTGTTCTGCAGCAGCTGAGTTCTGTACTATGTTGTTCTGCAGCAGCTGAGGTGTCCATCATCAGATTCTGCAGCAGCTAAGGTATATATTTTGATGTCCTTCAGCTGCTAAGGTGTATATTGTGACATTCTGCAGCAGCTGAGGTCTGTACTATGTTGTTCTGCAGCAGCTGCAGTGTGTATCATCAGATTCTGCAGCACCTAAGGTGTATATTGTGATGCTCTGCGGCAGCTGAGGTCTGTACTGTGTTGTTCTGCAGCAGCTGCAGTGTGTATCATCAGATTCTGCAGCACCTAAGGTGTATATTGTGATGTTCTGCAGCAGCTGAGGTCTATACTATGTTGTTCTGCAGCAGCTGAGGTGTCTATCATCAGATTCTGCAGCAGCTAAGGTATATATTGTGATGTCCTTCAGCAGCTAAGGTGTATATTGTGATGTTCTGCAGCAGCTGAGGTCTGTGCTATGTTGTTCTGCAGCAGCTAATGTACATATTGTGATTTCCTGCAGAAGTTAAGGTGTATATTGTGACATTCTGCAGCAGCTGAGGTCTATACTATGTTGTTCTGCAGCAGCTGAGGTCTATACTATGTTGTTCTGCAGCAGCTGAGGGGTCTCATCAGATTCTGCAGCAGCTAAGGTATATATTGTGATGTCCTTCAGCAGCTAAGGTGTATATTGTGATGTTCTGCAGCAGCTGAGGTCTGTGCTATGTTGTTCTGCAGCAGCTAAGGTACATATTGTGATTTCCTGCAGAAGTTAAGGTGTATATTGTGACATTCTGCAGCAGCTGAGGTCTATACTATGTTGTTCTGCAGCAGCTGAGGTCTATACTATGTTGTTCTGCAGCAGCTGAGGTGTCTATCATCAGATTCTGCAGCAGCTAAGGTGTATATTGTGATGTTCTGCAGCAGCTGAGGTCTGTGCTATGTTGTTCTGCAGCAGCTAATGTACATATTGTGATTTCCTGCAGAAGTTAAGGTGTATATTGTGACATTCTGCAGCAGCTGAGGTCTATACTATGTTGTTCTGCAGCAGCTGAGGTCTATACTATGTTGTTCTGCAGCAGCTGAGGTGTCTCATCAGATTCTGCAGCAGCTAAGGTATATATTGTGATGTCCTTCAGCAGCTAAGGTGTATATTGTGATGTTCTGCAGCAGCTGAGGTCTGTGCTATGTTGTTCTGCAGCAGCTAAGGTACATATTGTGATTTCCTGCAGAAGTTAAGGTGTATATTGTGACATTCTGCAGCAGCTGAGGTCTGTACTATGTTGTTCTGCAGCAGTTGCAGTTTGCATCATCAGATTCTGCAGCACCTAAGGTGTATATTGTGATGCTCTGCGGCAGCTGAGGTGTGTATTATGCACTGAAGAAGCTGGTCAGAGTATTGCATCATACACACTCAGCTGCTGAAGAACCTCTTCTTCCAAAAAGAGGAAGCACTAAATGTCAGTCAATCAGTTTTAGGGTCAATTCACACGTCCATTGTTTGTTTCCTGATCTGTTCCGTTTTTTGCTGAACAGATCTGGACCAGATCTGGACCCATTCATTTTCAATGGGTCCTGAAAAAAAACGGACAGCACAATGTCAGATTTTTTTTCAGGACCCATTGAAAATGAATGGGTCCAGATCTGGTCCAGATCTGTTCAGCAAAAAATGGAACAGATCAGGAAAGAAACAACGGACGTGTGCATGGACCCTTAGGCCCCATGCACACGGCCGTTGTTCACGGCCGTGTGCGGGCTGTGGAACCGCGGCCTGGATCCCTCCTGAGAGCAGGAGCGCACGGCGTCACTGGTTGCTATGACGCCGTGCGCTCCCTGCTGCCGGCACAGTACAGTAATACACTGGTATAGATCATACCAGTGTATTACTGTACTGCGGCGGCAGCAGGAAGCGCACGGCGTCATAGCAACCAGTGACGCCGTGCGCTCCTGGTCTCAGGAGGGATCCAGGCCGCGGTTCCACGGCCCGCACACGGCCGTGAACAACGGCAGTGTGCATGGGGCCTTACACAGTAGAAGGAACTTCCTATGAAAGCTGTGTGTTACAGACTGCTTCTGGGGGAAGAGATGAGCGCTACTTGTGTAGTGCCATTCATCTTAGTATAATCTTCATGTTCTGACATCGAATTGTGATGTTCAAATATTATTTGCTGACAAGTTTTATAATATATTAATTTATATACTACAACTCGCCATACATATTTTAGCAGAGTAATGAGCCCCGATGGGTTCGCAGCAGCAATCGATATTGGCACATCAGGACATACTTTACTGAAAATGGGCAATGCTGGGAATATAAAATATAATTTCTAGTGGCCTGTAATAATCTTAGCGCTCGTGACATTTCACCTGTCATTACAGGAAAGAAGGGACTGTTGTCAGGAGGGAGGACAATTTATTATCCCGCGATATGCACCGTGTCCCCCATATAGTGGGGGAGGAGAAGGGGCAGAGCTGTATTTCATAGACTCCTCTATGAAAGCTGAAGACTAATGTCTCATATAGGAAACAACATCCCCCTGAAAATTCCTGCTTCTGTCTCCCTGGCGGCCTCAATACATCTCCCGTTAACGTGACACAGAGATTACAAATGGCTTTATGTTTAACTAATTAAATGAGCGGCCACTGCAGATAGATTCAGTATCACCGAGACGCCTCGCTCCACTGATCGCAGATTGCTTTGGGGACCACTCACCGAGATTATAAAGCTTCTGGATTTCCTTGATGATGTGAACGGAAACTGATCTTCGAAAGAGTCCTTCTGTCCGCAGCCCTGGAAGATTGAAGTAAGGACGTTAGTGGTGTACATGATGGGGCCCCTGGAGGAAGGGACCCCTGACCAACGGGATGAGGACCTCTTCAAGCATCCTTTCTTCACAGGTGATACTAACAAGCTGATGGGACAAAAAGGCACCAAGTCCTAGGCTGTGCCTACCAGCACCAAATGGCATGCCTCTCAAACACTGAACACCCATTTGAGGTACATTTGTAAGCCCTGCCTAGCAATGCCCATAAGGGTCCATTCACACGTCCATAGTGTATTGCGGATCCGCAATACACCCGGCCGGCACCCCCATAGAAATGCTATTGCGGACAAGAATAGGACATGTTCTATTTTTTTCCAGAGCCGCGGACCGCATGTGCTTTCCGCATCCATTCCGTCCCCATAGAGATTGAATGGGTCCGCACCCGTTCCACACAATTGCGGAGTGGGTACGGACAATAATTGCGGACGTGTGAATGGAGCCTGAAACCCCTAAAATATGTCCATTCTGAGCTGGGACTATCCCTATAAAGTCAAGAAGATTGGAAACAACCACTATGGCAACCAGTACAACTAGCATGGATAGTGATAGTTACTCAGATTCCCACAGACCATGAATGGCAATATCAATCTGTTTTGAGGTCCCACTCTACATTGCCTGTTTAAGTGTCAGTCTTCACTGAGTTTTTGCATTCCAACCATGAACCAAGAGTTTCAGGCTAAGCAGTTTTAATGGTCCAACCTACAAATTAGAATAAATACTCTGACACTGTGAAATCATTCTCCAAGGTAATAGATACAACCTACTGCCTCGGAGAATGAAAACACGCATGTGTCAATTTATTCATGCATTTCCAGAAGAAATAACGGAATGGGGCTCAATGCAGAGTTCTAAGAAAAAAGGCTACAGAATTGTTATTTCATGGAGAATGCAGGTATATCCTAAGACAGGGATGTCAGGAGAGTACACAGGTTCTCTGGAGCATCTACTCTAGGATCTGCCCTCTCTTTATTACTCCTGATAGAAGCTATTAATTAATTACTAGCTATTTTTAATTAAGGTCCAGATGGGTGTTACCAATTTGAGGCGTGTCCCTGCATAGTCTGACACCAGTAACACTGACTGGATAGAATCAGACTGTGCAGGGACACCACTCAGATGGTAACACCCATCTGGACCTTCACTGCAAGCTGCTAGCAATTCCTTCATAGGTTCTAGCAGGAATAATAAAGAAACAGTACAAAACAGAGTGCATACGAATGCATCCTCCAGAATCATTACCTGGGGAATGCAAGAAGTTAAGACATTTCAGGAGGGTAGACTTGTTTTGTTTAAATGTATCCTAGTGAATAGGCAAAGGGTTTGGATAGTAATGAAAATAGTTATTTTTAATCCCTATGAATTTAATGACCTTAGTTTTTTTCCTTATACTGAATAACAGGAAAAAAAAAACATTAATATCAGTGTTGTTACCCATCTAAATCATCTAAATCAAGTGTGGACGGTGTTGAGACTTTTTTTTTTTTTTTTTAAAGGTGCTGCAGTAGTAAAAGGAGACAGGCTTTAACCTGTTCCCGAAGCAGCGCTGTAAAAACACGTTGTTCCGGTTTGGGCTTTAAGTCGGAGTGACATGTTAAATGCTCTTTGCTTAAATCCATGCCCCTGCATGCACAGTACATGTTTTTAATATGCACAGTCACATTTAATTAACAAGCAATAATGATTATATGAAATATACATGACTAGGGTATTGTAGAATCGCTCTCTCCCTCCCAGCTACTGACACCCTCCCCCATGCATGACTTAATCCCAAGAAAGACATTTCAGCCAAAGGTGGATTTAGTTGGCCACAGCAGCCATTTTATTAACAAAAACAACATAAAAAACATAAATACTATAAATAACATATAACATCCCCAAAGGCCTTCTTTCCTTAAGGCCCCTCAACGACCCCAAAAATATTCCTAAACAGGGAGGGTCCTTTGAGCCCCAAAACCTGGCGGAAATCTGCCCCGCTCCTCAACTAAATTACCTCTAGCCTTATAGCCACTAGCCCAGAGGCAGAACTGTGCAAACCTGGGCTACACCTGGGCAGATTCCCACCATCTCACCCTTCCGGTTCCAAAGCCTGAGTCCAGAGCCCTCTTGGCTTCCTCCCCACCACTCCAGAGCCAACATTCCACCAACTTCAAGGATCCCCCAACCGCCAAGGCCACTATGACAAAAGAATGACCTGGCCAACTAACGGCAACCACCTACCAAACCCCCAGTTGTACCGACACAAACACCCTTTCCCACTTGTGACCACTGACATACAACAGGACGGGTGGGACTGAGCCCTTCACTGTGCTCACTAAAATGGCCCCTTTCCCGCCTTTGGTCCCCCCTTTTAACTGCCTTTACCCTCCCACACATTCCCTTCCCAGCACCGCCCTTAACCCCTTGCCTGTCATTTTCTCCCCACACCCTCCAAACCCAGTCATGCAGGCCTCCCCCCAGGCTTGCAGCCCAGGTCTGGCCCGTCCTTAATCTAGGATATTTTTATGTCTTTTTTAATGCATTATGAATAATCATGTATACAAATAGGTGATGTTATGAGATTGTATCACTTAAAAATTATGTCTTTTATTAATTACATACTATTATTAATTACCCCATTGGGAGCCTATACACACACACATATTATATATATATATATATATATATATATATATATATATATATATATATATATACACATACACACACACACACACACACTTAGCACTATTGTAATTTGGTACTGCTTGAGAAAAGTCCTGGTAGGAGGACTGAAACGTCACATTGGTGATTAAAGAACATTACTTTGAACCACATTTTTTGAGAGTGCCGTGCAATTTTTTACTTCTATTTATTTGGGTGCTGGATTGCCTCCACAGCCGCTGGCATACTGCTATATATTATTTTGCTGTGCTGGCCATATTAAATTAGAATATACAAAATTACAATTTAGAATAGCTGTTTAGCCATTTTTTAAAAAGCGTCTTCTGTGCGTCCTGTTAGGGTGTCACGTTAGGATGTCACATTAGGGCAGCGCATTAAAAAAAATCTCTCTGTCTACAGTATATACATTAGAATATACAGAATTACAATTTAGAATAGCTGTTTAGTGTTGGGCGAGCATGCTCGGCCGAACACCAGTTTGGCCCAAGCATCGCTATGCTCGGCCGAATATCGCATGTGGTCGAGCGCGATGCTCGAGTCAGTGTATTTAAATCTAATTTAGCCTCTATTTCTGAAAAATTTCTGGTGGGATTCGAATTCACAACCTTCTACATTACAGCCAAGAATGTTAACCACTACACTATAGAGCTGCATGACCAGTTACTGAAAAAATAAAAAAATAAAAAATAATATGAGACTTCTGCTTTATAGGAATACTTACTAGTAGTAAGTATTCCTATACAACAGAAGTCTCATTTTTTTTTTTAACCGGCCATGCAGCTCTTTAGTGTAGTGGTTAACATTCTGGGCTGTAATGTAGAAGGTTGTGAGTACAAATCACATTAGAAACTTTTCAGAAATAGAGGCTAATAAAATTTATATATTTTAGATTTTGTTTAGTAATTGTAAAAAATGTGTAATTACAAAAAAATATATACATAAATATGTATAATCATACTTCTGATATGTATGAATGCATAATATGTGGGAAACTACTACTGATGTTTTAGCCATAATATATTTACATATATTATATTATAATATATTATATATTCTAAATATATAATAATATATGTAAATATATTATGAATAAAAACTTATATATATATATATATATATATAAAGCGAAGAAGTAGGACTGCACTCCAAAATGTGGTAAAATAGCAGTGATTTATTCACCCATGATATGGCAAGTCTTGCGACGTTTCGGCTCACAAGAGCCTTCCTCAAGCATAGTAACAGTGAAAATCAGAACATATAAAGGCATTTACAAAGTGTCCAACCCACAAAGGTGTGGTCACAATCAATTACAATTACATACATCTGGTTGAGATCAATAAAGTGCAAATACATAAAGTGACAAGTGCTGAATAATGTACAACTCTAGGGATGCCTTACCCTCAGCGAGAGCCAAAATGTGTACAATACTTTGTATAGGTAGATTCACAATTAAATAAGTGACTTATTGAATGTGGATCACAGAAATACGGCCTTCAGTGGCGATGGGGCCCACATATACCATCGCGTTCATTGCGAGTCTTCAACTCATCAATGCGCATGTTCGCACTGACTTCATGGTGTGCGTCATAGTGTAAAATTCGCGCGCATGCGTACCATGCGATCGGCGCAAAGGCACCATTTTGCTTAAGGGAATCCACCCTACAATTCTATTTGTATTATATGTGACTGTTATATAAATAGGATCGTTATATAAACATGCGACCGCTGTAGGGATCTCCTACAAAAGCCAGCCTCTGGACCGGGATCCCGACCTTGCGAGCGAGACACCTGACCAGGGGGCCGTGAATGCCAGGGGAGCGCATTTCCATGATCTCCGCCGGCAGTCTAGGCCCATTGCTGGTAATTACAGTCATGAAGAGATACTCACTCCCAAATAAACAGTCATATCATATAAATATAAAGGTACAGATGTATATCTGAAGTAACGCATGGATGTAAAGACGCCGATGTCCGCGCTGGGCCGCATCGTCCACAAAGGCAAAAAATTCAAGGATCCACATCCAATAGTGTGAAAATATATAAAACCTAAAAACAAAGAGAGAGGAATGAATATTTCCAAATATAATACAGATATATATTGATCTTTTCACGGTTATCTTACACCAATATACCGATATAAGGAGGACAAGAACACATATATGCGATTGGACTAAGAACGACCCGCAGATCCACAACACTGTCACCTGAACTCGATGTTGAGACCCTTAGGGTGCAAGCTGTCAAGATCATAAATCCAGCGTAATTCCCTTTTTTAAAGAGAGTTAAGCGATCACCACCTCTTCTAGGGAGCCTGACCTGATCGATGATCCAACATCTTAGATCCAAAAGAAAATTCCGAGAGGAATGCGTTCAAATCTGCGGCCGAATCTTTTTCCTAATAATGAATTATTTTGTAAACGCTTTGAGATGTTATCAAACAGGTATTCACTTGATTATATTTTGCTAAACATCGATTTTTTGCAAATAGAAGTGGCCTCACTTTCGGAGGAACTGACAGAGGTTGAACGGACATTGCAGACACAATTACCTGCCGACGATCTTACTTTATACAAAGAGGAAATTAAAATTCAACTTGATAAGTTTCAGATGGAATTGGAGGAAGGGAAAAGGAGCAAGTGGTCACGTGATGTGGACGACTACAAACGAGGTGATATATACACCTGGCAAACTGACCAGCCATCAATGAGCTCCAATCGTGATAATAGGAGAAAGAAAAAGTATACTCCATTGCCCACAGATGAAGAGAAAGCTTTTTTAGGGGTGGATCCAGAGATAAAGAAAGGAAAAGAACAAGAACCAGGAGGGGAGGTCGCCGGTATAGAAGACAAGGGAAAACAGCGACAGAACAGAACCAGACTGCAATCAACCAAAGCGCCATCTCAGAGAAAGAGACAATAGTCTTTAATTTATCCTCAGTTGAATTGACTGAAGCCCAACTGAGTGTCCTGTCCAAGGGTCTCACCTTTTGCCCAAGTACAAAGGTAAATTGGTTTGACTTAGAGATGGATTTAACTGATTTTTTTCGTTCCCTTAGACTTAAATATTCTTTAAGGGACGTAATGTAAATTTACAAACATGCTCTAGCGAATTTTCACTTAGGGGATTAAACCTGTTTAATAAAAGCGCCTTTTTTCCTAATATAGACGAACCTGCGATAGAGGCCTATATTTCGGCAGTTCAACGAGATGTCAGTATGCTAAAATCCCTACATGGGGATACAGCTAGAGTAAGCAACCCCAATCTGACCACTGCTGAAATAGAGGCCCTATCCCAACTCAAGAACAACCCCCAGTTAACTATTAAACCGGCCGATAAGGGCGGTGGGGTAGTTGTCCTTGATACACAAAAGTATATTAAGGAAATCGAACGTCAACTGAATGATATAAATGTGTATGGTGTATTGCAAGGTGACCCTAAATTTCGCATTATGGCCATTATCAACAAGAGCCTATCCGATGCGGTGGCCGGGGGTATTATAGATGAGGGATTAAGGGAGTATCTGACGATCACTACTCCCATTACTCCCGTCATATATATATTACCTAAGGTCCATAAGAGCTTGGTGGACCCCCCCGGCCGCCCCATCGTGTCTGGCTCTGATTCTGTCTTCAGTAGGATATCCATTTTTCTAGACAGGTTACTCAGAGAATTCTCAATGGCTGGAAAGTCTTATATAAAGGATACAGGCGATTTTCTAGAACAACTGAGGGCTGTGGACATCAGTGACATGCAGACTGTGATTCTCGTATCCTTTGATGTTGTGTCTTTATACACATCAATAGGGCATGAGAAGGGCATTAGTGCGGTCAACAAATATCTGGATGACTCGCCCGTAACACAGAATGCGAAATGTTTTATAAATACTCTACTGAGACTAATTCTTGAAAACAATTACTTCTTGTTTCAAGACACTTTCTATAATCAGAAACGTGGCGTGGCGATGGGGTCCAATGTGGCCCCTACGTACGCAAATATCTACATGCGACACATGGAGGAAGACTTTATCTATGTGTCCCACCACTTTGAACATGTGATTAGGTGGTGGAGATACATAGATGACGTCTTCCTCCTGTGGTCTGGTACGGAATCACAATTGAGTGAGTTCCATGTATACCTTAATAATATAGACCCGGATCTTCAATACACTGTATCATACTCCAAGACACAATTATCATTCTTGGATACCAATGTGAAATTGGTCGATGGTACAATTGGTACAGGATTGTATGTTAAGCCGACCGATAGGAACACTATTTTGCGATACGAAAGTAATCACCCACGCAGTTTAGTGAAACACCTTCCTTACTCACAATTTTTACGTACGAAACGCATTGTCTCTGACCATACTGAACTGTTAGACACATTGGAAACGATGGCTTGTAAATTCAGGGACCGGGGCTATCCCCGTAAATTATTAGATACACACAAGAATAAAATTCTAGATACGAATACTGAAATAATATCAACTACCCCCAAGGAAACTCAGAGAATACCATTCAGGTCTACCTACTCTGAGTGTTCTTTGGAGATAGGTCGTATCCTCAAAAATAATTGGAGTATCTTAAGCAGGTCCATTGTAGATGTTCCGGAATTTAAATTCCCTCCTCTTCTATCGTACCGTAAAAATAAAAACCTTAAAGATCAATTGGTCAGGGCTGATACAGGTCCGAAGAAGATCAGTGTGCAGCGGACATTGGCGCAGCCGGGCCTCGGATGTTTTCCGTGTCTCGGTTGCGTCAATTGTCGACATATTTGCAAAGCTAAGTCCTTTGTACATCCGTTCACAAATAAAGAATACCCCATTAAGTTCCATTTAAACTGTTCATCGTCATATGTGATATATGTGTTGGCCTGCCCCTGTAACTTATTATATGTTGGGGAAACTTCTACAGAATTAAAAGTTAGGTTGAATAACCATAGGAACTCAATAAGGAAGAAACGCACTGATCTACCAGTATCCAGACATTTTGGATCCCTAGGACACTGCGAGCGGGATCTAAGATGTTGGATCATCGATCAGGTTAGGCTCCCTAGAAGAGGTGGTGATCGCTTAACTCTCTTGAAAAAAAGAGAATTACGCTGGATTTATGATCTTGACAGCTTGCACCCTAAGGGTCTCAACATCGAGTTCAGGTGACAGTGTTGTGGATCTGCGGGTCGTTCTTAGTCCAATCGCATATATGTGTTCTGTCCTCCTTATATCGGTATATTGGTGTAAGATAACCGTGAAAAGATCAATATATATCTGTATTATATTTGGAAATATTTATTCCTCTCTCTTTGTTTTTAGGTTTTATATATTTTCACACTATTGGATGTGGATCCTGGAATTTTTTGCCTTTGTGGACGATGCGGCCCAGCGTGGACATCTGCGTCTTTGCGTCTTTACATCCATGCGTTACTTCAGATATACATCTGTACCTTTATATTTATATGATATGACTGTTTATTTGGGAGTGAGTATCTCTTCATGACTGCTTTAATTACCAGCAATGGGCCTAGACTGCCGGCAGAGATCATGGAAATGCGCTCCCCTGGCATTCACGGCCCCCTGGTCAGGTGTCTCGCTCGTAAGGTCGGGATCCCGGTCCAGAAGCTGGCTTTTGTAGGAGATCCCTACAGCGGTCGCATGTTTATATAACGATCCTATTTATATAACAGTCACATATAATACAAATAGAATTGTAGGGTGGATTCCCTTAAGTAAAATGGTGCCTTTGCGCCGATCGCATGATGCGCATGCGTGTGAATTTGCGCGCGGACGCGTGCGCGCGAATTTGCGCGTAGACGCGTGCGCGCGAATTTGCGCTCATGCGCATGCGTGCGAATTTTACACTATGACGCACACCATGAGGCCAGTGCGAACATGCGCATTGATGAGTTGAAGACTCGCAACGAACGCGATGGTATATGTGGGCCCCATCGCCACTGAAGGCCGTGTTTCTGTGATCCACATTCAATAAGTCACTTATTTAATTGTGAATCTACCTATACAAAGTATTGTACACATTTGGCTCTCGCTGAGGGTAAGGCATCCCTAGAGTTGTACATTATTTAGCACTTGTCACTTTATATATTTGCACTTTATTGATCTCAACCAGATGTATGTAATTGTAATTGATTGTGACCACACCTTTGTGGGTTGGACACTTTGTAAATGCCTTCATATGTTCTGATTTTCACTGTTACTATGCTTGAGGAAGGCTCTTGTGAGCCGAAACGTCGCAAGACTTGCCATATCATGGGTGAATAAATCACTGCTATTTTACCACATTTTGGAGTGCAGTCCTACTTCTTCGCTTTATACATTTTTGGGGTTTGCCACTGCCCTGTGTTGGACTTTGCACCCGTACTCTGGTGGTGCTCCCACTGGACTTTCTTCATCTACTATATATATATATATATATGTTTAAATTAAATTTTGCCTCTATTTCTGAAAAGTTTCTGACAGGATTCAAACTCACAACCTTCTACATTACAGCCCAGATCGTTAACTACAGAGCTGCATGGCTAGTTTCTAAAAAAAAAAAGTTTGAATCCCGTCAGAAACTTTTCAGAAATAGAGGCTAGATTAGATTTAAATACACTAGGTGTCCCCAAGCACTGACTCCATATATGGACATAGCTATATATGGAGTCAGAGGAGGCACTCCTAAGCCAAACTAGAGTCCTGACACCCTCCCCTCTTCAGAGCAGGGGATGCCTGGTTTAATGCTCAAGTTCTTCCATTGACTTACTTTGTGCTGCACCCGAGCATCGGGAGGTGTTCCACTCGAGCACACGAGCACTTTGGTGCTCAACCAACACTACTGTTTAGCAATATATTTTTTAAAGCGTCTTTACTGCGTCCTGTCCTTGTGTGGGGTTAGTGCATCAGGTTAGGGTGTCTTGTTATTGTGTCCTGTTAGGATATCACATTAGGGCGTCATATAAAAAAAAATCTCTCTTTCTGTATATAAATTAGAATATACAGGATCATAATTTAGAATAGCTTTTTATCCATTTTTGGGGGGGGTGAGGGAGAGTCTATTTTATTCTGTTATGACGTCACATTCAAAAAATATCTCTATATAAATTAAAATATACAGAATCACAATTTAGAATAGCTGTTTAGCCATTTTTAGGGGGATAAAGTGTCTTTAGTGCCTCCTGTTATTGCGTCCTGTTAGAGTGTAACCTGAAAAAAGCTCTCTCTATATAGATTAGACTATACAAAAATGTGTATGTCCTGAGAACAGTTCAAACAAATGCCACAGTGGCAGTAGCGGAAAGGGTTCCACATCTGACAAGCACAAACCAGTGTGCATAACGGACTACTGTACAGCAAATTCATGGGGGACTAGATATTGCAGCCATATTTGGTTAAACCAAAATCACTGGCCTGGTACAAGCAAGTGGCTATATACCTTTTGCAGAAGGCAGTCCACAACCAAATTATTTAAACAAAAAAATATATATATTCATGCACCTTCCACTGGGAGGGGGACTAACTTTGGGGAATTGCTATGGAGCAATTTAGAAATAACCCTTATAAATCCCATGAATACACACAGTATTATAAAATATTCTTCTATAACAATGTCAAATACATTTTTTTTATTTTCATTCTAGTCCCTGCTACTTCACAGAATAAACATGTAGCATATCGATCACTAAACATTATGCTATATATACAAAATGTTATGCATTTATCATATTACCGTATATCTCCCGCTACCATTTAAAATTCTCAAAATTCCCACTATAACCCTAGATAAATACTATAGGGGGTGTAGTTTTGTAAAATATGGTCACATACACAGACACAGGTTTAGGTTCTGAAAATGGGAGAAATAGGGGTGCATTTCTTAATTTTTGTGTGCGTTGTGCAAAAAAAAATCTGTCTTTAAATGAACACTTTGCAATTCTTATTTTTTCACTTACATTGCATTGATTCCTACAAAAAAAAAAAAATACTGTGGGGCCAAAATATTTACTACACCCCACATTTTTTTGTATTTTTGGTAAATATATGCAAACTACATAGGTGTAATTGTATCACCTAAATACAGTACAATATGTGAAGAAAAAAACTATGTTAAAATTACTTCAATGTGCAATACCGTTAATGCGTTATTCTCTGATAAAGTCACATATACCAGATTTCTGGCTTGGTCATTAAGGCCTTTTCAGGCCTGGTCATCAAAGGGTTAAAGCATATGATCTCTGTTGGCCTGAACCGTCACCATCCCTTTCCAGCCATATTCACAATGCTTGTTCATGTCGTAAAGGGTCATTAAGCTGTTACTGCTGGAGCCATTAATGTCGCCATTTGCATACGTTTTAATGGAAATTTATTAAGTGTTTATTTAATTAGTGCATAAAAATGCAAATAGCTCAACTATAATGCAAATCAACAGACAAATGGGGATAATGAGAGTGGCAGAATGAGGTTTTTCTTCTAGAATGTCAGTGTATTGTACAGTAGATATTCATTGGATTTGTCAGAGCTGAAAGAAACCCTTCCAATGTCCCCAAATGTGATAAAATAATAAAGCAACATGTACTCAACACTTACTCACCCATCGTCTCCAGCTCTGCACCTCAGGTTGCAGCAGTTACGTAGCAATATATGGCATTTAACCACTGCAGACACTCATTGGCTTCAGTAGTATACGAAACCACTGAGGTCAGTGATTGGCTACATCACTGCTGCAACCTATTAACAGAAACCTAAGGTGAAGACCGAAGCTGTAGTGCTAGGGGACTACGTGGTGAGTACTGTGTATATGATCTTTCATGATGTAGGTACATACCCCAGAAGTACTACTGCAAAGAGTTAATGCAATTTTATTGAGTTCAAAGTTGTGATTTATTGTGCCTTATGTACGTAATAGGAATGGGGCAACCAAATGGTTAACAAATTGTGAGACTTATTAGTAAGGAGTAGACTAATCTGAGAAGAGCATGGGAGAAGACCTGTGTGTGAAAGCTCTTGCTATATACTGTAGGTCCAAGCTCAGAGAACCTTTGTCTCTGGGACTTTAGCTGCCAGGGAAGCAACTTCCTTACCAGAGTACCCTTAAGAACAGGAGATAAGAAGGTCCAGAACAAGAGATGAGCGAACCAGTCAAGATTCGTTTCGGGTCCGGTTCGCCAATTTTTTTTTAAATTTTGGTTCGGGCCTAACCGAAGTTGCTCCAATTGCCCTGAAAGTTGGTATATAACCTCTCTAGCCTCCTAGGAAATTTTGTCACATCTCTTAGTTTATTTTTTCTAAAAAAATGTTTCCCTCCCAAGCTCTGTCATGCAAGCATTAGTAAATGATGTCTGAGTGACACTGACATAGCTTTGGGTAAACAGTGTTAATTGATGGTGTTAACATACAGTGGGAGACATTTATCAATGTTCCTACGCCACAATTATGGAGTAAAAAAAAAGTTGCACGTTATGGCACACGGTATCTGTGCACCATAATTAGCGACTTTTTGAAGTTTTCTGCACTTTTCTGAAGTGCTGAGGAAATGGGGAGTGGCTTAGCTGAAGGGGTGTGGCTTCGCACCACCCAGCACATTAAGTATAAATTTTGCCTGAAAGTCATAGATAAAGTCTACACCATCCTGTAGTTGGCATAGACTTCTCCTTCTGGCGCACAGCAGGTCAGAGGTGCGATTGATTTATTAATAGTGATGAGCGGCAGGGTTCATGTTCGAATTCGTGATATTTTGCGAATATTTTCTAGAATATTCGTTGAATATTTGCGAATTCGAATATTTGTTATATTCTACATTCTTTTTTTCTTACTCTAAAATCGGCAAGGTAATGATCGCGTGGGTCAAAACATAATACAGGCGTGGGTCAAAAACGAAAATATAGCACTATAGAATATAGTGCTATCTATTCATTTTTAGAATATTCGTAATTTTTTCCATCTGAACACAGGATTCCTTCCTGGTTCTTGCTTGTGGGCCAATGAGTCATTGACACACAAGCAACTTAAGTATGGAGGAAGCATCACTTCAGATGGAAAAAATGACGAATATTCGATATAACGAATATATAGCACTACTCGCAAGTTCTCCAAGTGGCAATATTTGAGATAAAAATTAGCTTTTCGAATATTCGTGCTCAACACTATTTATTAAGAGGTACTGCCTTTTAACAAATCAGGCTCATTTCACACCAGTGCAGGGAGATCAAGACTGGCAGACGGATCCGCTAGTCTCTATATATCTCCACCAGTGTGTTTACAAACACACCGCACCAGCACATGCCTCAAGTACTGGGGCTTTAGCCTAAGAGGAGGCCCCCATGATTAAATTTTGGGGAGGGGACAGGTGAAGCAAGGGTTAATGTTAGAAGGAGAGGGGTGTGTCACTAGGGGAGGGGTTAAAGCTTTATAAAGGGGGCGGTTAGGGTGACGGGCGCCATTTTATATCACTCATTGAAGAGAAAAGCTTACTGTGGAAAAAGTCTGAGGAGATGTTGCAGAGGTTGCGGGTGGTAGCGGAGGCCTATGGTCCACAGTGGCTACAGGAGCAGGTGTCAGGCTTGCAGGGTGGCGGCGGGTGCATCAGGCCCGCAGTCAGGAGGGAGACAGTCGTGGCGGGTACATCCGCCGGCGCGCATTAGCCCTAGTGAGACCCCCAGGGCTCAGTGCCGGATTGAGAGCCTCTCCAGGGACACTCCACAAATGGGGAACAGCGGGCAGCCCATTGTGACGTCCTCCCGGCGTGGGAGCAATCTCCTCGTCGGATGGAGGAGCCCAGAGCAAGGTGGGGGGGGGGGGGTCCCCATGTCCTCACCAGCGAGCAGCAATGGCTCTGGAGCGGGAACTGCTGGCTTCCCCCCCAGCAGAGGTGGAAGCTGCAGGAGCACGGAGACTGGGCAGTTAGGGAACTGTAGTGTACCCAGGCTTTTTAGTAGGGACAGCCTGCATAGGGATCCCCCAGCAAACCTGGAGGAAGATGAAGATTTGGGGTCGCATCAGAGCACACCCAGTATGGACGGAGCTGGGATGCAGTCTGGAAGTGGCGGGTCAGCAGGAACAAGAAGAAGGGAAGATACGCCTGGACAAGACAGAAGACTGGACCAGGACCATCGGCTGTGGGGTTCACAGCGCCCGGGCAGCCAGGTGAGACAACTTGGGGATCCTTGCATTCGCTAGGTGGCAGCCTGGGGGGTATGGGGGCTGGGGGGAGTCATGGGGAGCTAGTTGGGGGCCTGGGGCACCTGCTGAGCAGCCTTGCGGGTTTGGCTAATGGTTTTGGGGAGTTTTTTTTCCCAGTTACCAGCTTGCGGGGTTGATGCAGGGGCGAATGGGGCCATGGGGAGTCTGCCATCTAGGGCTGGGGGTTCAGTGTCTGTGCAGACACAGGCCGGGGGGGTGGGGGGGGGAGATGACAGGCCTAAGGTGGACGACGGGACAAAAGGAGAAGTATACGTATGCTTTGAAGGCCCGTTGGGGGCGCATTTGAAGTAGGACGTGCTGGATAGTGTTGAGCACGAATATTCGAATATCGAATTTTTTTCGCAAATATCGGCACTTCGCTAATTCGCGAATATTTCGAATATAGTGATATAAATTCGATATTTCTAATATTCTTTTTTTTTTTTATATTTTTTTCTTTCCCACTTCCCTAAAGTTGTTCTTACCTGTCCTTTGGATTCCTGGCTTCCTGGCTGCTCCAGTCAGTGCCCGTTGCCGCTTCTGCCGACTTGCGTGCTCATGGAGCGTCCCCATCACCATGGGAACGTCTCCATATACTAGAATGTACTGTCGGATTTGAGAATTACGTTGAAATCGCAACTCGATTATTTTAAGTTATAATAATCGAATTTCGATTTTAACTTAGCACTGCTATATTCCATATTCGTTAATTCTAGCCTAATATGGAATATAGCAGTGCTAAGTTAAAATCGAAATTCGATTATTATAACTTGAATTAATCGAATTGCGATTTCAACTTGGACCTGGTTTACTATGGTTGGCTTGGTAGAATTAGCGAATATGACGAATATATTCGTTATATTCCACAAAACGAATATGGCGAATGTATTCATTATATTCCACAAAACGAAGATAACGAAATATTCTCCATCTTCGTTTTAGCTACCTATTCATCAACTTCGCTAATTCTAGCAATCATATAGGAAAGTTTACTATAGAGACAGCTAAGTTTAATTCGCTATGCGATTATATTACTTTGCTTTTTTTTTTATAAATAGAATAATTATAATAATTATCAGGTATTATAATTATTCCATTTTTTTTTTTTTTTAAAAAGCAGTCATATAATCGCATAGCGAATTAAACTTAGCTGTCTCTATAGTAAACTTTCCTATATGATTGCTAGAATTAGCGAAGTTGATGAATAGGTAGCTAAAACGAAGATGGAGAATATTTAGTTATCTTCGTTTTGTGGAATATAACGAATACATTCGCCATATTCGTTTTGTGGAATATAACGAATATATTCGTCATATTCGCTAATTCTACCAAGCCAACCATAGTAAACCAGGTCCAAGTTGAAATCGCAATTCGATTAATTCAAGTTATAATAATCGAATTTCGATTTTAACTTAGCACTGCTATATTCCATATTAGGCTAGAATTAACGAATATGGAATATAGCAGTGCTAAGTTAAAATCGAAATTCGATTATTATAACTTGAAATAATCGCATTGCTATTTCAATAGGAGAGTAGCCTTTAAGTTAAAATCGCAATACGCGATTATTTAAATCGCATATTAATCGCGATAACAAGAATTTCGTCGAAATCGAATATGGCACCTGCCGCTCATCACTAGTGCTGGAGTGCATATGGAAGGGGGAGTATGTAGGTATATTTTCATTACTTCCATAAGAGTGTTTTAATTTAGACAGGACGAAGAAGGATGAGGGAAAAAAATGGATGAGGAAGAGAAGGACAGGCATAGATAGTGCGTGGGATCATTCTCTAATTGGTTACAAGCATTTGCCATTTTAGGGAGTGTTATAGGGGAAAAAACACTCAAGTGTTGCTCGGCCCTGTTCTGCTATTTAGATGCGATAAGGGAGGCGCACCAGGTTTATGGGGGTTTGGGTTGGCTCATTTATGATGAGCAGTTTAGGCAGAGAAAGGCAGTTCGCCCTAACATAAGGTACAGTAGAGGGTCTTCTGTGGGCATCATTGAGTGCAGGTACATTGGCGGCTTATGAAAAAGCCTGGAGTCTTTGGGATCGTTGGTGTGAGAGTATTGGGGTGAGGGTGGACAAAGGGGAAGTCCAATTTTTGTTATTCTCGGGTCGCATTAGAGAGGAGGGTTGGTCAGTAGCACAGTTGAATAGATGTATTGCAGGTTAAACCTTTGGTTTCAAGGCAAGGGGTCTCCCAAACGTCGCAAAAGTATTTCTTAGCGAAACAAGTTTTGAAGGGTTGGAGAAGGGGTAGCTTTTGGCGGTTTTTAAGAAGTGCTTGATAGGCTTGAAGGTTGATCCATCGAATTTTACTGGTCATTCATTTATGATTGAGGTTGCGATGGAGGCAGCAAGGTTGGGGATGAGTGAGGAGGTTATCAAAAGAATAGGCAGATGGGAGTTCCGATCATATGTGAGGTTAAATAGTTTGGTATAAAGGTTGATTGAGTGGTAACATGTTTATTTTGTTTTCTGTTCTAGGGAGTTCCGCAGCGTTAGTGTGGATTCTTGGACACTAATTCGTTTTTTTGGGGTGCGCTTCGGACAGATGTCCGGCCAAATGGGCGTCAACTAGGTTTTGAAAGGGAGGTTGCGGTCGTGCGGTGGTTTGGGTCTCGAAGTATGCTGTGGGGAAGTGTTTTACAGGAAGTACTTTAGTCGTTTAGATAGAGCCCCAGATATTTGAGTTTTGCATGTCGTGGGGAATAATTTGGGGATCAAGCCAGTTAAGGAATTAATTAGGGACATTAAGTTTGACCTGCTGAGACTGTGGTCATTGTTTCCAACTTTGATTATGGTGTAATCTGACATTGTTCCCCAGTGTAAGGCTCGTAACAAGGTTAACAGGGCGGTGGGAAAGTTTGTGGCTAGGAACGGAGCAGTGGCGGTCAGGCATCTGGAATTGGATTCGGGTGTTGGTGAATTTTGGAGGTTGAACGGGGTTCACCTTAATGCGGTGGGCATTGACCTCCCATTGACTCCCATGGTTGGGCACTTGCTAAGCTCGGAGAGGCGTCCATCAGTTGGTGTCTTCGAGCTAGTGTTCTATGGCTGGAGGCAAGGTGGATTTGCTAGGTTGTTTGGGGGCCAATAATAATATTTTGGGGCTTCTAGGACCTCCCTCGTCTGGGTTAATTTATTGTTAAAGGGGTTGCCCGGACATACCTCTATTTTCACCCCGGCAGTCCCCCTGACTTGAGCATTGGAGCAGTTCTTGCTCCGATGCTCTCCTTTGCCCTGCGCTAAATCGCGCAGGGCAAAGGCATTTTCAGGAGTTCCGGTGACGAACCGGGCTCTCCATGGGGCTGCCAGGAAGCCCGGTGATGTCACCGGCACTGATGGGCAGGCTTTAGCGCTGCCCTAGCCAGTAAAACAGCTAGGGCAGCGATAAAGCACAACCATCAGAGCCGGTGACGTTACCGAACACACTGCTGGGCCGAAGCCTCCGCCCGCCAGTGTGTTATTGTAAACAAAAGAGCCTGTGCCCTGCGCGATCTAGCGCAGGACAAGGGAGCGCATCAGAGCATGAGATTCTCAGATGCTAACATCAGGGGGGCTGCCTGGGTGAAAATATGGGTATATCCGGGTTCAGCTCTGAACCCGGACAACCCCTCTAATGTATGTGTGTATGTATGTATTTATGTTATGTATTTAAATAAAATGGCTGCTGTGGCCGATTTAATCTGACTCTGTTTTCTTGTTCTTATTATGGGAAAAAAGGGGGCAGGGTCCTGGGGAAGAGGGGGGGGGGGAGTGGAAAAGATTGGGGCAAGTGGATCCGGAGAAGTAACCAATAATTTAATCAAGAAAGGTCGTACTAGGGCTTTAGCCTAATTGGAGGCCCCCCATGATTACATTTTGGTGAGGGGATGGGTGAAGCAAGGGTTAATGTTAGAAGGAGAGGGGGGGTGTCACTAGGGTAGGCGTTAAGGCTTTATAAAGGGAGTGGTTAGGATGACGGGCGCCATTTTATATCACTCATTGAGAGAAAAGCTCCCACACTCCCTCCCTGGTTATGGGCAAGGTTGGTAGTCAGGTTTTTATAATAGGGTGGCTGTTTTTTGGAAGAAAGGTTTGTGGGTGCATATGTCGCGGCAGTCGAGGTGATGCGAGGTCCTCGAAGCTGGTGGTATTGGTTGGTACTGGAGAATGGTAGGGCCTCAATGGTTGGGCTGGACTCCCATGGTTGGGCACTTGGTAGGCTCGGAGAGGCGTCCATCAGTTGGTATCTCCGAGCTGGTGTTCTATGGCTGGAGGCAAGGTGGATTTACCAGGTTGTTTGGGGGCTAATAATAATATTTGGGGGCTTCGAGGACCTTCCTCGTCTGGGTTAATTTATTGTTATTGTATTATTATTTATGTTAAATATTTAAATAAAACGGCTGCTTTGGCCGATTTAATCCGACCTGGGAAAGTAACCAATAATTTAATCATGCTTTTTAATATTCCAAATCTTTTAAAAATTGTCCCTGATTGAGGCATATGATGTACAGTGTTATGAGGAAGTGTCTTTGGGGAACGTGATGTTAGCAAGTGGCATTAGTGGCATGATGCAGGCTGAAGCTGCAGCCATACAGAACGTGATTTTTGGAAAGTGGCATAAGTGGCACCACCAAAGAAAACTTTTAAAATTTCAACCTTGTGGAAAGAGAGTACAGAGAAAGTGACGACTGAGACATTAGTGGCATGATGCAGGCCCCAGCTTTACCTGGACATCGAAAAATTGCTGGTAATGATGCAGTAATCATGTACATTTATGCTGCGCCTTAAACGAGTTTAATCACCCCCCAAGAAAATTTCAAAATTTCAACCATGTGGAAAGAGTACACGGAACTAACCCTCGGAAATTAATGGCAGTGGCATGATGGCAGGCTCCAGCTTTGCCTGGACTGTGACAAAATGCCAGTGTGCCTTCAAAAAAATTTAACAGAGGGGAGAAAAAAATTTCAACCATGTTAACTCCCAGCCCCCAAATAATTAAAAACTTTAAACTGTGGAAAGTGAGTACATGGAACTGACCCTCAGGCATTAGCGGCAGTGAAATGATACAGGCTCCAGATGTGCCTGGACTGTGCCTTCCACCTCTGTTTTCCCACAGGATGGGGTGATGCCGCTTCATCTGGTTTAATATAGCTGTGGTGATTTCCTCTTGCATGGCTTGCACAAGGCAATGCTTTTGTCTTCCGGCAATGTGGAAAAAACTGCCAGACCGGAGATAGTAGAGGCATCCGAGCTGGGCTTAATTCTGTCACGTTTTGGGCCTAACCCATCGACTGTGTCAGCAGCATCCCCAGATCATGAAGCAGACATGGCCCTGACAATTCTTTTGGAGGTACGTGGCCGCTGCTCTTTATTGCTACTGCCATCACCTTCCTCCTCTGATGTAGCCTTCTCCTCAGCACCCAGAATACTCACCCTCTGTTTTATTTCTATCAGACTGAGGGATATCATGGTGGGTTCTTTAGCCCCCCTACCCTGCTCTTTCCCAACAGCCACTGTCGCCGCCCCCAATGCCAAAAGCACGGCTACGAGGGCCACTACTACTATCAACACAGCTATGCCTGGGGTCTGCAGCCTCCTCCTCCACCACCTCCTCAGGGCAGTACAAACGCTTACTGCTCTCACATAAGTCGTCAATAGGGAGAATCTCTTGACTATCTGTCGTAGGGTGTGGTGGGGTTTTCTTGCCACTTCTTAGGGAAAAAAGAAGGTGCCCCTCTAGGAAGTGGTAGCAAAGACTGGGAGAACTCAACTGAAAGTCTTCTTTAGGGCTGCAGAGGGAGGAGGAGGAAAGCTGTGACCCCTGGCTCCAAGGCACGGTGTCCGACTCTGAAGTCACCTCCATGTCATCCTGCTGCGATGGAGAGGAGAAGTGAGTCATCCAATCCACTATCTCATCCTTTTTCTCCCCAACTATAATGCTGCACCTTTCCCAAGCCAGCAGGGACAACTGCAGCCTACTACTACTACTATCTCTACTTTTGGCTAGATAGATGATGCTGCTACTATCCACATTCTGGCTCTGGGTATTTAGTTTGGTACCCTTCTGTAGCCCGGACATTTTAAGGCCTCTCAGATAATGCTGTGCACTACCCTGTGTATTGATGTAGTAAACACATATATATGCTGCTAGTTTGAATATAATTAACAACCCCCACCAAAAAAATTGTGAAATAGGGAATGGATTTGGGTCTAAATTTGTTATTACTCCCAGATGTCTATTGGTGTAGTAATCAGCTATATATGCTGCTAGTTTGACTATAATCAGTCTCCAAAAAAAATAAAAAAAATTGATTAAAAACGTGTTTATTAGAGATGAGCGAACTTGTGTTTCAAGTTTGGCGTACAAGGTTCGGGTTATCTAAGAATTCCATTATAGATTGCGCTACCACGGACCATAAGTTATGGTCCGTGGTAGCGGAATCCAATATAGAATTCTTAGGTAACCCAAACCTTGTACGCCGAACTTGAAAACACAAGTTTGCTTATCTGTAGTGTTCATGAACACAGAAATTTGTTATCCCTCACAGATATATTTGTAGGCTGGGCTTTGTATTGGTGCCGATCACCTATATGCTGATTTAATTAACCTGAACAAATCCCAAAAAACATTTAAATTCCAACCTCGTGGAAACTGAAAATACTTAAACGGACGAGGCTTGACGTTTAATTTCTCCTTAATACACACAGGGAGATTGCTGATATAGCTTGTGTCTTGTAGCAATCACATATGTATGCTGGTTTAATTACATTTAACAATGCCCAAAAATTTCTTATTGTGACTGTGTGGAAATGGAATATACGTAAATGGAGAATGGACAATTAAGGCATAATACTCAATTTCAACTTAACACATGCACATAGATTGCTGCCACACCATGGGCACTGCTGCAGTAATCCTGTATATATGCTGCTTAATTAAATTGAAAGCACCCCCCCAAAAATTTTTAATTGAGACCATGTAGAAACTGAAAAGACGTAAAAGGAGCATGGAAGATTGAGGCATGAAGCTCGATTTCAAGTTAACACACACAGGTAGATTGCTGCCACACTGCCACAGAAAAGGATTTCTGTGAAAATAGGGAAACAAAATTAAAGTACCTACTTGCTTGCAGGTATCTGCTTTTGATAGCAAGCACAGCCACAGGTCCTGTCTCCTCTCTTTCTGTATGTCAGCTGCCCTACTTCTCTCTATTGTACATAGCACACACAATTCTTCTTTGCAATCCTAGACTTACCCTTCACTTTCCCTGTCAATAAGATTTATTGATTGATTTCTGACTGTCCCTGATTGAATGGCATTATAAGTCCCAACCACCCTCTTTCACAGCCCAACATGGAATGGCATTCTGCTCGTTCTGCTAGGGCAGGCTGTCTGTCAGTCTGGAAGCCAATAAGGCAAGCCCATCCCAGACTTCCTTTCAGGGTCATTTGAGAACCCTTCTTCTTCCTCCCTAGTGTTTTTTTCCTATCGACATGCACACTAAAATGGCGCTATGTGCTCGGTTCAAAATGGTTTGTTCATCCTTATCCATACCCTAACAGGCCCCGTAAGCTTTAGACGGCAAGGTATTTACACATTTATGGCTGTGGAAAGGCAATATTGCTTAGTCACCTACCCCATTTTGAGACAGCTCGCCATCTTTATTTAAAATGTAAACCCCTCAGCCCGGGAATTACAGAAGGAGTTAACAAGGCCATAATTGCTTAACTGTGGTTCTGAAGAGAGACTGTAAAGTGTCCTTGGAGAGAGAGAGACAAGGAGTACTACAACTACCATAATTGTTGCTGTCTATACACGGCTACTGGAAGAATCCTAGAATACTGGAAATATGCCTTTTACTGTTGCATGTACTACTACTAACATCTTCACGTCAGTAAAAAAAGACTATTTATTGGAACCTGTGACCTGGTTATTGATTCAGTCATACATCTGCCCACCTTCTGCATCTGTAATCCTGCCTTGCAAAACTGTTTACCATCAAGTGCACCCCAACTACTACCAGGCAGGAGCCCCAATACCAGAGTGTGCCCTGAGGGAAGAAAGGGTGCACCCTCCATTCACTGCTCTGAGGAGCGCCAGAGTGGCGGTTGGCACCATGAACTGCGAGTACTTCCACCACTCTCATCACTACAACTACCATACAACTACCACTCCTCACCTCCCCTCTATGTAGCTGCACAACACTGTACACCAAAATTTCTCCAAAATGTTGGCACAAAACAGAAACTGGACGGATCCCATTCTAAACAGTGGGGGTACATTTGGTGCCATTTAGTTTTCCTTTTCTGTGTTTTGCTGATAAAATGGAGCAGAACAATGGAAGCTAATAGCGCTAATGTGTAAGCAGTGTATGTAGTGTATTTGAGGACTCTTTAATATACACTGGACTGTGGTAGGAGGCTGCCTGCACCCAACTGCCCACACTAGTTCCTTCACAACAAGAGTCTTTATACTGACAGCAACCACTAGGAGGAGCTCACTGCATACAGATTCATTCAGTACACCTTCCAATATCCTCTGTGTGAGCTACTTATAATGCCATAGGCAGAGGCTTCACCTACTGGCGGATACAGTCACCAAGGAGTTTTATCATTGAACTCTATCATGGCATTTGAAGCTCAGGAGCTCTGACCCTTCTAATAGCATGTGAGATACCAACAATAGAAACACTAAAAAAATATACAAAAAAACAAATACAAATTCAACAGCAACCCTGCAATAGGAAAAGGTGAGGCAGTTAAAAAATTCTGGAGTGTACTCCCTAGAAGTAGTACTCAAGGATGTAAGAGGATGACTCACTAAGATAAATGCAGTAATTACATCTATAATTTGTTAGACGTTCCACTTACACTAAGGCCAACATGATATAGATAGGAAGTTTGTGTCTAGCGCTGGAGGGTTTCCAGATGACATTTTCCAATCATTAACAATTCAAATATGATTATTAATAGAATTATATGTTGCTGAGTTGAACATACTTAAAGGGAACCTCCAGTCAGGGGTTCTCCGGGAATAAAGAAAATGAAAATACCTAAATATTACTTTATTATAAATATATTCTCAAATACCTTTCATTATTTATAATGGCTCATTTTGTCTGGGGACCAATGATCAGGGGAAACAAAATGTCTGCTGTCCCATTAGTTCACACAAAACCTGTCCTGATCACACATAAGGACAACTTACTTTACAACATTGAGGTAAAGAGCTGCCCCATCCTTCTCCTTCTACTTGTCAAGGATTATGATCCTGAATACAGATTATAAGAACTTTAGTTGAATCTCTAGGGAATTTAGTTCATAAGGAGACATGAAGTACAAAGAGGACGGACAGGACAGGCAGTGGTAATGGCTCCTCTCATGTCTCCTCATCCTCTCCATTCCCACAGAGATTCACCTGTATTCAGGATCATGATTCCTGAAAAGCAGAGCAGAGAGAAGGATGAGGCAGCACTATGGATCATTGTGGTGAAGTAACTTGTCCTCCTGTGTGATTAGGACAGGTTTTGTGTGTACTGATAGGACAGCGGCAATTTTATTTCTCCTAATTATTGCTCCCTAGACAAAACAAGCTGATCTAAGTAATGAAAGATATTTGTAAATATATTTATTATCAAATAATATTTAAGTATTTTCATTTTTTTAATTCCTGGAGAACCCCTTTAATGGGCTTTATTACTGCACTAATAATACAGAAGTGTATAAATCCCTCATGTTTATTTTTAATAGATCACAAGGCCATAATTTTTTTTTTACTTCGCTGTCACATGACTAAGATTCTGACAAATATAAAAGGATAAGTAAGCATAAAATAAGGATAGTATATTTCCTGCTATAAGCCAAAAAACTGCTGTAATATAGAGACCATACTGTAACAGTTTTACTTTTTTTAATGGTTGTTCATGACGTTTTATTCTAGGCCATTAATATTCTATTGGTAGGAGGCTGAACTAGCAATAACCTGCTAATTATTTGAATGAAGCATGTGTGCAGTGACCTGCTGGTTCACTGCTAAAGGGCTAATGATATGGTTCACTGGCAAAAGGGTTAATACTATTAAGCTATGGTTCACTGTTAAAGTTATGATGTTTACTGTGATGCTGTGTGCTATGTATTCCAAAAGGCTATGCATATGGGAAAAAAATAGTTAACCAGCAGTTCTTAGTTACAGTTGCTGGGTAGTGGACTAGTGCCATTTCCCCTGGTTAGTGAGTTTTCTAGTAAGCAAGCCAGAGAAACGACATGTCTTGTGTGTGCTAAGAAAGTATCCTTCTCCAGTAAGTGAAAGTTGCCAGAAAAACAATTATACTAAGAACCAACCTCTGGGGGAAAGAAGCAGTGAATTTTTGCAGAAGGTTGAGGATGAATTTAAAAGCCATGTTTGGACAAAGTTAGTGAAGTTCTACTAGGAGGTACCTGCATAGGGCACCATGTTGCCCACTAGAAGCCATGAATACCTCCCTTGTACCTTGTACAGCATGCACTGATGCCACAATTTGTTTAGGGGTCACATTCTGTTAGCCACTGCTGCTCAGCCCTATTCACTTAATTAGGACTCAGCAGACACAGTCACATTTATGTATGGCACTGTGCTTGTGTAAAGGGATGCAACCCATTTATTCAGCTGTGGATTTTCACAGATTGTGATGAAAAAAATAATTGTGATACCACTACATGCTATACCAAGGTACAAGAGAGGGATTCATGGCATCTAGAGGGCAATGTAGTGCTCTATGGAGGTACCACACGGATTGCATAACAACCTGTTATGTGCATGAAGCTAAAGATGTAGCATCGCTAACGATCACAGTTTTCACATAGCGTTACTAATGAAGCGCGACTTCTCCTCCTTCACTCTGAACTGTAACAGCAATACACAACAAGGCCAGTAGATGGCAGTGTTAACCTCTACCCGATCCTTTTCCGCAACCTTTTTCCACACATCCCTCCACATCTTCCCCACTTCTACTCTGCTTGCCTTTTTTGTAAAAAATAACAATATATAGTGTATATGTATAGTGTATACTCGTTATGGAGCACTGCTACTTGGTGCCCCAAGACTAGTATACACGTCATGGCATTAAACTGTTACACACAGCCAGTGATCTCAGCTGACTGGCAATGAGGTTGGTCCCCGGCCGGCGATCGCTCTGATGCCTCTGTAGCCCGATCCTAATGCCGGCTGAAAGGTTCTAAACCCCACAGTCAGTGACTATAATTATATAATATATAATGCCCCAATTCAGGATGAAATGATCCCCCTCCCCCCCCCCCCCCCCCTCTTCGGGCGAGATCCACTGAGCTGTTTAAAGATGAAAGTTGAGAAATAAAGACTCAATTTAATCTCCTTTAAAACCCTTCAACTGAAAACACCCAGAGAGTGAGAGCTGATGGGGGTGATGTTACCATGTCCTGCTCTCTGCCAGGATGAGGGGGTAAATAAATTGTCAATATGTCGTAAATATTTTGTCACATATAGATATATTTATACTGTATATGTGTCCATATACTTGTGCTTGATTTACATATAGTAGTAAGGTGTAGGGGCTCACACCCCGGACGTTAATGGATAGTGGGGGTTTACTACCTTACTGGATCACACAATCGCAGTAGAAAAAAGTCACAAGAAGAATAAAAATCAAGATGTGCACTCCTTCTTCAAGTTTTGCATACAGGACTAATTATTTATTCATACACAGATAAACAAAATATATAAAGATCAAAATATGTATACATATACTTGCAAATATTAAATACATTGAGCTGTCCGATTTTTTTCAGGACCCATTAAAAATGAATGGGTACAGAACTGGTCCAGATCTGTTCCGAAAAAAACGGAACAGATCAGGAAAGAAACAACGGACGTGTGAATGGACCCTAATAGATTCATGTCACATTTCGTGTACTTTATTGACCTAAACCCCACATTACTAGGACACAGATCCCCACCCTTCCCCCACATCATACATTACATCCAATTGAATGGCTGAACGTGAACAAAATCCCATGTTTAAAGCTTAAACTGAATGTTAATGGCTGAACAAAAATGTATCCCACCTTTCACTTTCAAGTAGGAAACCGTTTTCTCCATAACTGGTGGGATCAGTTCTCCTTTGTTTTTGTTCTTTAGGCTGGAATCAAAAAGAAGAAGAGCAGCACGATTTGATTAGATGTTCCTTTTGTTATATTAAAGGAGTTTTAGGCAAACATTCACGAATTGACAGGTATGCAACCCTATTGTATAGCATATAAATATTCCAGCAAAGAGGGTTGCTTGAAAACAAAAAACAAAAAAGTTTTATTGAATATACATTTTTTAAATGAAGGAAGGGGAAATAGCAAAATATATGAGACAGGGGAAGAAAACATTAAGAGAGTCACCTTGTGTGACACACAGCAAAGCGAACGCTCCGCTTTGATGCAGGGGTGGAATTCAGAGAGCGTTTGCTATTTCCCCTTCCTTCCTTTAAAAAAAAAAAAATGTATATTCAATCAAACTTTTTTGTTTTCAAGCAACCCTCTTTGCTGGAGTATGAGTTTTATGCAAATATTAAATTAAACCCAATTGGTGGGGGCTGTGAAGCCTGCTGATTCCTGGTGAAGGTGCACTAAGCTACTATCCCTAATCGGCATATTATACTTTCATCTGTTTCAGGCCAGACCCCTTCAAATTCACCTTCTCTCAAATCAAAATGTGTTTGTGTTGCAAACTGTTCCATTCCTCAGGTATACTGCTGACCAGTTATATTCTTGTCATCGAGCCCGGGAAGTAACCAACTTACAGCAAACATTTCTGGCAGCTATCATTTAGTCACAGGGTCACCCAGGTTTCCTAAAAATGAATATTCTGTGTGCTGACCAAACCCTTGCAGTCTATCTAACAAAATGAAGCACATGCATGTGACAAATCCACCAACATTGATATAACTTATTCCACCACACGGTACACAAGAAATAATGTCATACTGTAAAACTAAATAAGGCTGCTATATAACACTCATATACCTATAC
The DNA here is from genome assembly GCF_014858855.1 of Bufo gargarizans. Taxonomy (NCBI): domain Eukaryota; kingdom Metazoa; phylum Chordata; class Amphibia; order Anura; family Bufonidae; genus Bufo; species Bufo gargarizans. The sequence goes on along the minus strand of NC_058081.1, from coordinate 473,677,689 downwards.
AACGGCCCTTGTGCCCTTGATGGCTTACGCATCAGAAGATCTGTACTAACAATGCTATCATAAACCTAGCAGAATATACCCTCTAAATATTGTAACCCATGCACAGAAGAGTGTAGCATTATATTAAGTCTATCCCTGGTGGTCTCGGATGGCGTCAGACTTTGGACACAAACTTCTAAAGGAGGAATGATAACATTCCAATGTCAATTTATTCTTATATTTCCAGCAGAAATAACAGAGGAACAGAACATTGTAGCTTAAAAAAAAAGAAAAAAAAAAAAAAAAAGGAGGTGCTCCGCCTCCAGGTATTTGTTAAAACAAGGAGAAAAATATGGAAAATTTCAGCCCGCACAACCCCTAGCAGGTGCAGATTGCTATGGCGAAATAGAGATATAAATGTAAAAACACAAAATGCAATCGCACTCTGCAACCAGCACTCTGCCCTGCCTCTATGCTGGATGTTGAATAAGGCATTGGTGTACATTTTGGCCAAAGCGTAATAAGCCACTCACCGCGTCAAGGTTGCCTTCATGAGTGGTCCCTAACACTAGTTCCTACCTTTTATGGGCCATGACAGCCACATAAAGTCCAGGGAGCGCAGGTACAGCATGCATGCCAAGCACACTCTGCTTTTAACCCCGTCCGGTGCCATTACAGCTTTCATCGGATCCAGGGATGCAAGTACTCACATGCATGCTGAGCCCACTTTATACTTCTCCTGGAGCCTAATGGCTACTGGTAGGTGCTGTATAAGCAGAATCAGTTTTATACAGACTTTAAAACCAGCCTCCAGGGGGTAGATTAACTGGACAGGTGTGCTTGACTGCTTGGAGATCGCCACGCCTCCAATACGTACTACAAAGAGAAAAATATGGAAAATTCAGCCCGCACAACCCCTAGCAGGTGCAGATTGCTATGGCGAAATAGAGATATAAATGTAAAAACACAAAATGCAATCGCACACTCAGTATAAAACTGAGTCTGCTTATACAGCACCTACCAGTAGCCATTAGGCTCCAGGAGAAGTATAAAGTGGGCTCAGCATGCATGTGAGTACTTGCATCCCTGGATCCGATGAAAGCTGTAATGGCACCGGACGGGGTTAAAAGCAGAGTGTGCTTGGCATGCATGCTGTACCTGCGCTCCCTGGACTTTATGTGGCTGTCATGGCCCATAAAAGGTAGGAACTAGTGTTAGGGACCACTCATGAAGGCAACCTTGACGCGGTGAGTGGCTTATTACGCTTTGGCCAAAATGTACACCAATGCCTTATTCAACATCCAGCATAAAGGCAGGGCAGAGTGCTGGTTGCAGTGTGCGATTGCATTTTGTGTTTTTACATTTGTTAAAACAAGTTAGGAGGTCCTCTTTGCACAAGAAAATTATGATTGCTGACTACTTCCACTAGAGGGAGCTCACACCTTTCATATTTATAAAGCCCCTTTTTAAAGTAAAGCTATATAAATACATATTTGCTTAACCTCCCCCTAATGGCAGCTGCTGCTAGAGGAAATGATATAAAAGCTTTTTGCATGGACTGATTAGTGAATCCAGCATCTTATAATGGCTCTCATAAAATAGTGTGCCTTATAGGTCCAGAAGAAATATAACATTGGGAGCTGCCTTTGGAGAAAATAAATTACCACTATTTATTTGAATCAAGTCTTATTAGAATTAATTGATGATAAGGGGGTTGGGCCCTGGGAATAATGTCCTCTGGTGGGCCCAAGGAAACCCCAGTCCTACCCTGGGTAAATCTTAATTAACCCTGTAACACCCAGCATCCCTTACCCTGTGTACATCTCTGACTAGAGTTTCCCTACATTTTATACATCATGAAAGGATAAAGAATAAACAATGTTCTAGGGGATATGATAATCACTGAAATAAGTTATCATTATGTGGCAGGCAGCACCTCAAACCTATTAGCATATTATGTTCCCTAAAAATGGTTGAAATCACTGCACAGTCAAAACCGGCTCCAAATTCTGTGTTTGTTTCACAGATAATTACCTTCTTCCAGCACAGTTTGTTATCACTGGGAAAGTGGCAAATTCCAAGCAGTTCTTAGAAGTTAATTTGCTTTCTGTTAATTAATTCTGTAGGTTTTGTACAAAAAAAAAAAAAAAAAGTCAGCGCTTTGCTTTGCGTCTGTTCTGAGATTTGGCTACAGTAACGAGTCTGTATGTTATGTATGTAAAAAGAGGGAAAAGGTTCATTATGGTGAGTGTGATGGAGCCGCATTAATAACTGTGATACTGTATAATGATCGCCTGAGTTAAGGTTGCCGGCTGGGTCATTGAAGCACCCAAATTATTGTTGACCCCAAATGGTTCAATAACCTGCAGCTCATCTGCAGATGAGTAATGGGAACTAATAATTGCGTTTTTGTCGTGTCTGAAGATACCAAGATGATCAAGACATTACTACAGAATTCTGAGAAAGAGTCTCCAATTACATAGTATATGAAAAAAAAGCACCAAAATGTATACAGTGCACACACATACACTTAGTATATACATAAAGACATCCATACAATATACATACATATTTTACACACACATAGAAATATTGTACAAATACACATACAAATGCAGTATTTACCTGTAAATCCATACACACACTATACTTCACACACGATACACACACTATAATTCATACTGTATATATATATATATTGTGGGGATTCGCTCTGATAGGCAGGTTAGCGGACGCAGTATAGAGGCAACCACAAAGTCTTTAACTTAAAGGGAACCTGTCACTGGGATTTTGTGTATAGAGCTGAGGACATGGGTTGCTAGATGGCCGCTAGCACATCCGCAATACCCAGTCCCCATAGCTCTGTGTGCTTTCATTGTGTAAAAAAAAACGATTTGACACATATGCAAATTAACCTGAGATGAGTCACAGCTTGAAAATATGACTCTTCTCTGGTCACACAAGTAAGATATGACTCTTTTATGTTAATTTGCATATGTATCAAATTGTTTTTTTTTTTACACAATAAAAGCACACAGAGCTATGGGGACTGGGTATTGCGGATGTGCTAGTGGCCATCTAGCAACCCATGTCCTCAGCTCTATACATAAAATCCCGGTGACAGGTTCCCTTTAAACAGTTCGGTGTTTATTCACACAGAAGGCAAAACAAAATGACAGTTCGCAGTCTTGGTGTTCGCTCACACCTTAGAAAGTCCACAGAACAAAACATTCACCTGGTTAGCAGTTTTTCATCAGCAGTCCCCAGCAGGCTTAGGGGCCAGTTTTCCAGCATGCGGCTCTCAGCCCTTTATCACGACACACATCTTCAGATCCCAAAACACAGAGACTCCACAGCTTCACTGTGAGATGGAGGATAATCCATACCACCTGACAGTGCTGACTGCTTTTTATAAGCCTCCCAAGACCCGGCCAGGAACGTGGGGAGTAGCCACCCACCCAGCACTTGGCTACTCCCAGCAAGAGCCGTCCCGGATCAGCTTTACAGCCATACTAACCAGCTGAAGTGTCAGACTGCAATAATGACATTTCAGGAAAAAGAACGGCTCTTAACTCACCGAGGCCAGGAACCTCGGTGACACATACCACCCATCAATGACAACCCCTTGTTCCTTCCTACAATATATATATATATATATAAAAATATAGAATGTGTCGGCAGATAAGAACCATTTGGCCCATCTAGTCTGCCCAATATACTACAAACCGGATTCCCAAAAAGTTGGGACACTAAACAAATTGTGAATAAAAACTGAATGCAATGATGTGGAGATGGCAAATGTCAATATTTTATTTGTAATAGAACGTGGATGACAGATCAAACGTTTAATCCGAGTAAATGTATCATTTTAAAGGAAAAATACGTTGATTCAAATTTTCACAGTGTCAACAAATCCCCAAAAAGTTGGGACAAGTAGCAATAAGAGGCTGGAAAAAGTAAATTTGAGCATAATGAAGAGCTGGAAGACCAATTAACACTAATTAGGTCAATTGGCAACATGATTGGGTATAAAAAGAGCTTCTCAGAGTGGCAGTGTCTCTCAGAAGCCAAGATGGGTAGAGGATCACCAATTCCCACAATGTTGCGCAGAAAGATAGTGGAGCAATATCAGAAAGGTGTTACCCAGCAAAAAATTGCAAAGACTTTGCATCTATCATCATCAACTGTGCATAACATCATCCGAAGATTCAGAGAATCTGGAACAATCTCTGTGCGTAAGGGTCAAGGCCGTAAAACCATACTGGATGCCCGTGATCTCCGGGCCCTTAAACGACACTGCACCACAAACAGGAATGCTACTGTAAAGGAAATCACAGAATGGGCTCAGGAATACTTCCAGAAACCATTGTCAGTGAACACAATCCACCGTGCCATCCGCCATTGCCAGCTGAAACTCTACAGTGCAAAGAAGAAGCCATTTCTAAGCAAGATCCACAAGCTCAGGCGTTTTCACTGGGCCAGGGATCATTTAAAATGGAGTGTGGCAAAATGGAAGACTGTTCTGTGGTCAGACGAGTCACGATTCGAAGTTCTTTTTGGAAATCTGGGATGCCATGTCATCCGGACCAAAGAGGACAAGGACAACCCAAGTTGTTATCAACGCTCAGTTCAGAAGCCTGCATCTCTGATGGTATGGGGTTGCATGAGTGCGTGTGGCATGGGCAGCTTGCATGTCTGGAAAGGCACCATCAATGCAGAAAAATATATTCAGGTTCTAGAACAACATATGCTCCCATCCAGACGTCATCTCTTTCAGGGAAGACCCTGCATTTTTCAACAAGATAATGCCAGACCACATTCTGCATCAATCACAACATCATGGCTGCGTAGGAGAAGGATCCGGGTACTGAAATGGCCAGTCTGCAGTCCAGATATTTCACCTATAGAGAACATTTGGCGCATCATAAAGAGGAAGGTGCAACAAAGAAGGCCCAAGACGATTGAACAGTTAGAGGCCTGTATTAGACAAGAATGGGAGAGCATTCCTATTTCTAAACGTGAGAAACTGGTCTCCTCGGTCCCCAGACGTCTGTTGAGTGTTGTAAGAAGAAGGGGAGATGCCACACAGTGGTGAAAATGGCCTTGTCCCAACTTTTTGGGGATTTGTTGACACCATGAAATTCTGATTCAACAGATTTTTCCCTTAAAATGGTACATTTTCTCAGTTTAAACTTTTGTTCCGTGATTTATGTTCTATTCTAAATAAATATTAGAAGTTGGCACCTCCACATCATTGCATTCAGTTTTTATTCACGATTTGTATAGTGTCCCAACTTTTTTGGAATCCGGTTTGTAAATACTATGGATAGCCCCTGGCCCCATCTTATATGAAGGATGGCCTTATGCCTATCCCATGCATGCTTAAACTCTTCCACCGTATTTGCAGCTGCCACTTCTGCAGGAAGGCTATTCCATGCATCCACTACTCTCTCAGTAAAGTAATACTTCCTGATATTACTTTTAAACCTTTGCCCCTCTAATTTAAAACTATGTCCTCTTGTAGCAGTTTTTCTTCTTTTAAATATTCTTTCCTCTTTTACCTTGTTGATTCCCTTTATGTATTTAAAAGTTTCTATCATATCCCCTCTGTCTCGTCTTTCTTCCAAGCTATACATGTTAAGGTCATTTAATCTTTCCTGCAATCCATGTACCAGTTTAGTAGCTCTTCTCTGAACTCTCTCCAAAGTATCAATATCCTTCTGGAGATATGGTCTCCAGTACTGAGCACAATATTCCAAATGAGGTCTCACTAGTGCTCTGTAGAGCGGCATGAGCACCTCCCTCTTTCTACTGGTAATTCCTCTTGCTATACACCCAAGCATTCTGCTAGCATTTCCTGCTGCTCTGTGACATTGTCTGCCTACCTTTAAGTCTTCTGAAATAATAATCCCTAAATTCCTTTCCTCAGATACTGAGGTTAGGACTGTATCACTGATTTTATATTCTGCTCTTGGGTTTTTACGTCCCAGGTGCATTATCTTGCACTTAACATAAAATTTTAGTTGCCAGATTTTTGACCATTCCTCTAGTTTTCCTAAGTCCTTTTCCATTTGGTGTATTCCTCCAGGAACATCAACCCGGTTACAAATCTTTGTATCATCAGCAAAAAGACACACCTTACCATTGAGGCCTTCTGCAATTTCGCTGATAAAGATATTAAACAATATGGATCCCAGAACAGATCCCTGAGGTACCCCACTGGTAACAAGACCTTGGTCTGAATATACTCCATTGACTACAACCCTCTGTTGCCTGTCCCTCAGCCACTGCCTAATCCATTCAACAATATGGGAGTCCAAGCCCAATGACTGCACTTTATTGATAATCCTTCTATGTGGGACAGTATCAAAAGCCTTACTAAAGTCTAGATAAGCGATGTCTACTGCACCTCCTCCATCTATTATTTTAGTCACCCAATCAAAAAAAATCTATAAGATTAGTTTGACATGATCTCCCTGAAGTAAACCCATGCTGTTTTTCATCTTTCAATCCATGGGATTTTAGATGGTCCACAAACCTCTCCTTAAGTATGGTTTCCATTAATTTCCCCACTATTGATGTCAGGCTTACTGGCCTATAGTTGCCCGATTCCTCCCTACTACCTTTCTTGTGAATGGGCACAACATTTGCTTATTTCCAATCTTCTGGGACGACTCCTGTTGCCAGTGGTTGGTTAAATAAATCTGTTAATGGTTTTGCTAGTTCACCGCTGAGCTCTTTTAATAGCTTTGGGTGTATCCCATCAGGCCCCTGTGACTTATTTGTATTAATTTTAGACAGTTGACTTAGAACCTCTTCCTCTGTAAAGACACATGCGACAAAAGATTCATTAGTCTTCTTTCCTAACTGAGGTCCTTCTCCTTCATTTTCCTTTGTAAAAACTGAACAGTATTCATTGAGGCAGTCAGCTAGTTCTTTATCTTCTTCCATATACCTTCCTTCTTTAGTTTTTAATTTGGTAATTCCTTGTTTTAGTTTCCTTTTTTCATTTATGTATCTGAAGAATGCCTTATCGCCTTTTTTCCCTGACTGAGCTAATTTCTCTTCTGCCTGTGCTTTAGAAGCTCTTATAACTTGTTTGGCCTCTCTCTGCCTAATCTTATAAATTTGTCTGTCATACTCGTTTTTTTTTTTTTTATAATTCCTAAATGCTATCTTTTTGTTTTTAAGGATTTTGGCCACTTCAGCTTCTGCTTTTGAATAAATCCCCAACAGTGTCACCATCAAAGCACCCCCACACCATCACACCTCCTCCTCCATGTTTCACGGTGGGAACCAGGCATGTAGAGTCCATCCGTTCACCTTTTCTGTGTCGCACAAAGACACGGTGGTTGGAACCAAAGATCTCAAATTTGGGCTCATCAGACCAAAGCACAGATTTTCACTGGTCTAATGTCCATTCCTTGTGTTCTTTAGCCCAAACAAGTCTCTTCTGCTTGTTGCCTGTCCTTAGCAGTGGTTTCCTAGCAGATATTCTACCATGAAGGCCTGATTCACACAGTCTCCTCTTAACAGTTGTTCTACAGATGTGTCTGCTGCTAGAACTGTGTGTGGCATTGACCTGGTCTCTAATCTGAGCTGCTGTTAACCTGCGATTTCTGAGGCTGGTGACTCGGATGAACTTATCCTCCGCAGCAGAGGTGACTCTTGGTCTTCCTTTCCTGGGGCGGGCAGCATGTGAGCCAGTTTCTTTGTAGCGCTTGATGGTTTTTGTGACTGCACTTGGGGACACTTTCAAAGTTTTCCCAATTTTTCGGACTGACTGACCTTCATTTCTTAAAGTAATGATGGCCACTCGTTTTTCTTTACTTAGCTGCTTTTTCTTGCCATAATACAAATTCTAACAGTCTATTCAGTAGGACTATCAGCTGTGTATCCACCTGACTTCTCCACAATGCAACTGATGGTCCCAACCCCATTTATAAGGCAAGAAATCCCACTTATTAAATCTGACAGGGCACACCTGTGAAGTGAAAACCATTTCAAGGGGCCTACCTCTTGAAGCTCATCATCAAGAGAACGCCAAGAGTGTGCAAAGCACTAATCAAAGCAAAAGGTGGCTACTTTGAAGAACCTAGAATATGACATATTTTCAGTTGTTTCACACTTTTTTGTTATGTATATAATTCCACATGTGTTAATTCATAGTTTTGATGCCTTCAGTGTGAATCTACAATTTTCATAGTCATGAAAATAAAGAAAACTCTTTGAATGAGAAGGTGTGTCCAAACTTTTGGTCTGTACATATACATACATATATATATATATATATATATATATATATATATATACACATACACACACACACACACACACACACACACACAGTATGCAGAGCAATGGAGCTAGATGCAACTGTAGCAAAATACTGTTTGACTTTGGAGGTAGGTGGTAAACAAGAAGGGGTTAATTTTCTAGACTTGATGTTGGCGAGAAAGCAAATAAAACATAGTAGATGAAAGCATTATATATGGACTAAGCTCTCACTCTGATATGATAAATTCTGAGACTCTTAGCCAATATATTTTGATCAAAACACATCTGTGCCCACCTACCCCCTCAAGCAGAGCGCCTTGATTAGGTGGTACATATAGCTGTGTTTGCTCCTCCTCTAATCAGTTGCTGGATGCACTCAGAAGTAACTAGGAGCAGCATATAATAAGTGCAGGGTCTGCTCTCCTGATTATAGATGCCCAACGTCATAGGTAGGTATAGAGTAGGACCTGCCTAACTGAAACCATCTTGGCGGGAGTAGGTGGTGTGGGGATTCGCTCTGGTAGTTAGGACTAGCGGATGCAGTATAGGAGGCAAAGTACAGAGTTCTTGAATCAAACAGCGGTGTTTATTCACACATTGGTGTATAACAAAATGCAGATAGGAAACAAAACCCGATCTCCCGGGTTAAAGATCCGAATCCGAGCCTGCCGATTATACACCCGACTTTGAGCTCACTGAGCTGCCTCCATATGTTCCTTTACCAGTGGCAACACGGTTTCCATACGTTCCTGTATCTGGGTGACGTATTCAACAACACTTTTATATGGTGTGAGTTGTTGCTCCCACGCCTCTTTGGCTATGTCCAACAGACCACGTGGATGTTTGCCATATAGTAGTTTGAAGGGCGAGAACCCAGTAGAGGCCTGAGGCACTTCTTGCACTGCGAACATAAGATAGGGCAGAAGGAGGTTCCAGTCCTTTCCATCCTTAGCTACTACTCCTATTAACATAGTTTTTAACGTTTGATTAAACCTTTTTTCTAGGCTGTCAGTTTGCAGGTGATAGACGAATGTCCGCATCGGTTTGATATTCAGCAGCTTACAGAGCTCTTGCTTGAACTTGGACATAAAAGGAGTCCCCTGGTCAGTCCGAACCTCTTTTGGTATCCCCACTCGGGAAAACATCTCTATTAACTCTTTTGCTAATAGTTTGGCCAATGTATGTTGCAGTGGCACTGTCTCCGCATACCGAGTGGCGTAGTACAGGATGACCAAGATGTGTTGGTGTCCCCTAGCGGACTGCGATACTGGGCTTACGAGATCCAATAGGATACTCTCAAATGATACCTTGCTAATCGGGAGGGGCACTAAGGGACTGCGGAACAGGTGCTAGGAGCTAGTGGTTTGGCAGGTCGGACAAGACTTACAAAAGTCATCCACGTCTCTAAAGACACTGGGCCAGTAAAACCGTTGTAGTATCCGGTCCTGTGTCTTCTGCAGTCCCAGATGACCCCCGAGAACATGTTGGTGGGCTAACTCTAACATGAGTTTTCGATAGGCCCCGGGCACCACTAACTGTTCAACAGGTTCACCCCACAGCTGGTTTACCCGATATAGCATATTCTGGTGGACCACAAAATGGAGAAACATCGACTTGGCCCCAGGTTGTTGGGGTACACCATCAAGTATTACCACATTCTTCCAGGCCCGGCATAGGGTTGAGTCTCAGGGTTATGCTGTACCGAAATTCTCCCCAGAGAAGTTGAGGCCTGCCAACCCAGGACCCTGTGGCAACTCCTCCACGTCTCCTACCATTACCCTACACAGGGTTGTCTCCCTCTCTTCCACCAAAGTGGCGGTCACCCCTACTGTTGGCCCTTCGGCCTCAGGTTCCCAGGGTTCTGGCCGTCCCCCTGAACAAGGCCAATCTCCTGGGCTTATTCCTGTCTCAGGGGTATCCTTAACTCTCACAACCAGCCATAGGGCAGGGAAACCTGGAAAGTCTCTCCCTATTATAAGTTCATAGTGGAGATTTGTGGCGACTTTGTGGGTCAACCTGCCAGCCACCATGGTTAGAGACACCAGCGCGGTGGGGTAGTCTTTTAAGTCTCCATGAATGCACATCACCCCAACTTTCTGACCAGTATATTCAGCGGGTAGCCCTTATCAGGGTCACCAAGCTCCCCAAGTCTGGCAGGGCCTCCGCTTGAGTGTCTCCCACTTCCACCTGGCACAAGTGGTCTAGAGCCTCCAGGGTACAAGTGGCACACAGTTTCCTAGCATATAGCAATTGTCGGTAACCACAATTAGTGTCCATGGGCTCAACCCGATGTGGCCAGATTCCTGACACCGCCAGCAGATTAACTGGGTCTGGCCTATGGGGGGGAACCTCCCGGGGGGTTTCATTGGCTCATACCGGTGGGGCTGGAGTAGGGAGTTCTGGAGTTCACTGCATCCTTCACCAATTGTGGGGATTTTCTCTGGTAGTTAGGACTAGTGGATGCAGTATAGAGGCAAAGTACACAGTTCTTGAATCCAACAGTGGTGTTTATTCACACATTGGTGTGTAACAAAATGCAGATAAGGTGCATCACAAAACGCAGGTGGCTTGTTGTTTGTTCACACACAAGGAAAGTCCATAAACAATAAAAGTCACCTTTTCTACTGTGCTAATTCACACCCTCTTAGCAGTTCAGCCTCATCAAGTCCATAGGCGGCCTGTTCGCCTTTACGGGAGGCCTGAGTCCTCCAGCCAGGCTCAAACCTCAAACCCCAGCACACAGACTCCTGAGCTCCACTGTCAGAGGGAGGTAAATCCACACACCTGGCAGTGCTGGCGGGTTTTTATGCCTGGCAAAACCCGGCCTGGAACATGGGGAGTAGTCACCCACCCAACACTTTGACTACTCCCAGTAAGAGCCGTTCCGGATCAGCTATGACAGCCATGCTAAATCTAAAGGTGTCAATTAGCAATAGCTGTTGCTGACACATAAAATACTGGCTCTTACTTCACCTAGGCCAGGAACCTCGGTGACACATACCTTCCATCCACGATGATTCCTTCTTACAGTGGCCACAGATGCGTTTTGATCAAAATATATTGGCTAAGAGTCTCTAATGTTATTATACCAGAATGAGGGCTCCGTCCATATATAATGCTTGCATCTATTGTGTTAGTGCATTATTATTTGTTTTCAGTGATTTTTATCATAAATGTAGCCATGGACATTCACATATTTACTTATTATATCGTGCAGGATGTTTTTATCTTTGTTTATCTTTTTTTCTGTGTTTTTTGTTTAGTTTGATGTTGTGAGGTTTCAAGGATTGAAATTGCGATGGCACACTCATTTGGATAAAAATTATTATTTAATGTTTTTAGTTAAATAAAGTTTAATAAAGTTTAGTCTATAATAAAACTTCTCTGTGTATTAAGATTTAAATGAAAAAATGAGAAAAATAAAAGACTATTAAAAATGATGAAAGTTCAAAGTCTTATGATGAGTTTTTGGCGGGACTCTTTAGTAAATATTGGATGGTGATATCATGTAGGCAAAAATGAGAACAGTTCACTTTTATGGGTTGGCGTTGTTCTTTCAAGGCTGTGCAATGTAATTAGTGCAAAAATTCAAAATATTCAAAATATTGAAAAGATGGTGCAAAAGAATGTTAATAAAACATATGTGGTTGGTTAAGATATAGAGCTTGAAAAAAAGGGTGCTCTTTTAAAATAAATGTTGTGCACAACAAAGGTTAATTAAAGTCCATGTGATGCCTCCAGGCTGGTGAGTATATCTTATGTTGGATATTCTTATATTGTATCGCTCACCGGTGACGATAATTACTGAATATAAATATGCATATAAATGTCACAGTAATATTCCCGTGTGTACACCAGGGTTTCCCAGTGTTCGGATCTCTGCCTTGTAAAGAAAGAAATAGCGCTTCTGCTGGCAAATAATCAATATGCTTTAACAGTAATATGTTATTGCTGCTGGTGGTGCATACTATCACAATCTAAGGGAACAGTAGTGATAATACTGTACGTTACCCTTCTTCATCTGTTCCGATGTTGTTTCTCCTTTAGGCAAGGACCTGCGTGGCGTCCCACGTGATCGCTAGCCTTACCATGTGATGTGCGCACGTGACTATGATGCGGTGTGACGTCACTGGTATTCGTTTTTGATTGGCCAATCCTTTCCACTGCGGGAAGATTTGAAAAATTATCGTGACGGTTGATATTCTTCGTCCGAATGATTTTCAGTTCCAAACGGCCGGGTTAATTGTAGTCCTCACTAGTTCCTCAGACCAGACGCGTTTCAGGACACTTATGGTCCCTTCCTCAGTGGTCAAGTTGTGATGTATCCGGAGCAAGTGAGGATTTATGTGCTGTTTTCTTTAAGGGGTGTTGCTTTCAATTTACTTGGGTTATTTGGGAATCCTGGTGTGGATTTTGTCAGTTGATAGGTACTGTTTGCTTTGGTTGTTTGGAAATTCTGGTCCGGATTCTTTCTAATAGATAGATGAATAATTTGGTGTGTGTTCACACTACCTGTTCATCTTGGGTTTCTGAGTGCGATTTTAGTATAATTTATATATGACATACTTTCTTATTTGTTTTTTTGTACTTCATTTCAGTGATGATTGAAGTGATCTGTCTTTTTATGATGATGAACCTTGAATGTAACTTAATGAGTCTTTTGGTGTGTTTGAAATGTGGTTATGATTTGTCTCCTTATTTTATGTATCCCCATATCTCGGAGGAATGATATTTAATAATTAATAATTTAGATTTACATGGTCCCTAAATTTATAGTGCGGTTTCTATGCGTTTTTTTTAGGATGGTTTGAATTCTTATTTATGATGTCCAGATATATTTTAGAAGTTAGGGTTTCTTGTTCTCCTTGATTGATTGAATTGGTAAAATATATATCAAGGACGTTTCATGGTTGTCTTTTTCTAGATGTCTTTTTTCTTGTCCGGACTGTTTAGTTCTGATATTTGTAGCTAGAATATGTGCCTAAATTTGTGTGTCACATCAATTAACTCTGAGAGTTTTTCTATTATATTGGACGTATTCTGAGTTTTGTGTTTATTTGCGGTATCTTCTGCGGTTTCTGTGCGGTTTCTCAGTTGGAGTTAGTTGTCTTGGGAGGGTTAGGATGCGTGTAAAGGGAGAGGGGCCTAAAAAGGAGAGGGGATAGTGGTGCTGGTAGACAGCCTGACCCCCATCTCTCTTTCCCAAAGAGGCACCTCCCCATATCACAAGAATCCAAATATTTCTAACTCGGCGTTTAGACCTGCGGGTATTAGGGTGTCGAATTCATAGATTCTTTTAGATTCATTTCTGGACATGTTTATATGGTTTCCTCCTCTCCATGGTTTATTGATTTTTTTCGAAAGCTACAAATTTGAGAGATGATGGATCACTATTATGGTATATTTTATAGTGTTTGGATAATGTATGTTGTTCGTAACCCTTTTTGATGTTTCCTATGTGTTCCGATATTCTTTTCTTTAGTTGTCTTTTGGTTCTACCAATATACTGTTTGTTACATGGACACTCCAACAGGTAAATGACATCTGTGGTATTACATGTTATACATTCATCTATTTGTAGTTTGAATGACTTTTGTGTCGAACAAACTTGTAATGTTTTTTGGGGAAAATTTGTCACTTTACAGTTACTGCATCGCCCACATCTAAAAAAGCCCTTTAGTGTTAACCAATTAGTTTGTGTATTTTTTATTTTTTGTTTCACTGTGGGGGCTACTTTTAATCCTAAATTGGGGGCTTTGGTGTAAACTATAGGTGGTGTGATATTAAGTACTGGGCCTATAATTGTATCCTTGAGTAGGTGATGCCAGTGTTTGTTGATGATTTTGGCAATATTTTTAGGTTGTATGTTATAAGGTAGAATTAGTTTTGCTTCTTCATTTTGTTGTGTGTTTGTTTGTTGTTTCTCTTTGAAGAATTCCTGTCTATCCATTTTCTTAACTTTATTTAATGCATTATCCAATAATTTCTCTGGGTATTGTTTATTTTCAAATTTCTTTTTCATTTTGGTGGCTTCTTCTTCAAATTTAATGTTAGTGGTACAATTTCTTTTTAGCCTTCTGAATTGATTAGTTGGGATATTAGTTAGCCATTTTGGAAGATGGCAACTGGAAAATAGAATGTGGTTGTTTTTCATTACAGGTTTTTGGTATGTGCTGCATATTAATTTGGTGTTTTCTACTCGGATACATAGATCTAAAAATTCAAGTTGGGTTTTTGTTGTGTTGGATGTGAATCGTAAATTTAAATTATTGATATTAATTTCTTTCAGAAAGTTACATTCAAGGTTCATCATCATAAAAAGACAGATCACTTCAATCATCACTGAAATGAAGTACAAAAAAACAATAAGAAAGTATGTCATATATAAATTATACTAAAATCGCACTCAGAAACCCAAGATGAACAGGTAGTGTGAACACACACCAAATTATTCATCTATCTATTAGAAAGAATCCGGACCAGAATTTCCAAACAACCAAAGCAAACAGTACCTATCAACTGACAAAATCCACACCAGGATTCCCAAATAACCTAAGTAAATTGAAAGCAACACCCCTTAAAGAAAAACAGCACATAATTCCTCACTTGCTCCGGATACATCACAACTTGACCACTGAGGAAGGGACCATAAGTGTCCCGAAACGCGTCTGGTCTGAGGAACTAGTGAGGACTACAATTAACCCGGCCGTTTGGAACTGAAAATCATTCGGACGAAGAATATCAACCGTCACGATAATTTTTCAAATCTTCCCGCAGTGGAAAGGATTGCCCAATCAAAAACGAATACTAGTGACGTCACACCGCATCATAGTCAGGTGCGCACATCACATGGTAAGGCTAGCGATCACGTGGGACGCCACGCAGGTCCTTGCCTAAAGGAGAAACAACATCGGAACAGATGAAGAAGGGTAACGTACAGTATTATCACTACTGTTCCCTTAGATTGTGATAGTATGCACCACCAGCAGCAATAACATATTACTGTTAAAGCCTACTGATTATTTGCCAGCAGAAGCGCTATTTCTTTCTTTACAAGGCAGAGATCCGAACACTGGGAAACCCGGTGTACACACGGGAATATTACTGTGACATTTATATGCATATTTATATTCATAATTATCGTCACCGGTGAGCGATACAATATAAGAAAATCCAACATAAGATATATTCACCAGCCTGGAGGCATCACATGGACTTTAATTAACCTTTGTTGTGCACAACATTTATTTTAAATGAGCACCCTTTTTTTCAAGCTCTATATCTTAACCAACCACATATGTTTTATTAACATTCTTTTGCACCATCTTTTCAATACTTTGAATATTTTGAATTTTTGCACTAATTACATTGCACAGCCTTGAAAGAACAACGCCAACCCATAAAAGTGAACTGTTCTCATTTTTGCCTACATGATATCACCATCCAATATTTACTGAAGAGACCCGCCAAAAACTCATCATAAGACTTTGAACTTTCATCATTTTTAATAGTCTTTATTTTTATCTCATTTTTTCATTTAAATCTTAATACACAGAGAAGTTTTATTATAGACTAAACTTTATTAAACTTTATTTAACTAAAAACATTAAATAATAATTTTTATCCAAATGAGAGTGTGCCATCGCAATTTTCTTCTTTAATATCATATAATCTCACGGTTTTAGGTGTACCGGCGAGTGAGCACCTCTATCCGTATAGACCGACAGGTGAGCCTCAGGAATTATTCTATTCAGGTTTCAAGGATTGGTCTGTTTAGAGGGATGGAGAGATTCATGCAGTTTTGGAGGGTCTTATTTAATTTTCAGTCGGGGGAGTGGTTAAACACTTCCTGGAGAGTCAGTTGGCAAGAAGTTAGTCATGGCTTCCCTTGATGAGTTACTGGCATCGGTAAGGGGGGGTTGCTTTGCAGCATGGTCAGGAGTTTCTTCAGCAGTCTTCACAGGCAGCCTTGTGGGGGCAGGGGGAATCTCTTTCAGAAAGTCTTGGAGGTGGTGCTCGGGGGTGTTCTCAAGTGGTTTGAGGCCCACAGCAGCTGAGGAAGTTCTGTTTGTGGTGTCGGGGTCAAAAGCTACCATCAGTGGAAAAGCCATTGAGGATGTTAGGCTTGCTGATGCAGCAAAAGGGGAGGTGTATCTGTGTGTTGAGGGCCCATTTGAGGCCTAAGGTCAATGAAAAGATTAGGAAGGACAAGTATGTAGAGATTGTGAAAATGTAATTTGGTTATGGTAAAGCTGGATGAAAGCAAAAAGGAGGTTGCAGGCTTTTGCCATTTTCGCTATTGTGGTGGGTTAGAAGGCCCCTGGGCTTTGCGCTGCTCTGTTTTGTTATATGGATGCCCTTAGGGAAGCGTATAGGGTGTATGGAGGGGTTGCATGGCTTCAGTACAACGAGCAGTTGAGGCAGCAGAAGGCAGTTAGGCCTAACATTTGGTAAGATCATAAAGATATCAGCCGGGGTTCCTCAGCAGCAAGGTTGTTGGCTGGTTTGCATAAGGGTTGCTGCTAGCAATATAGCAAGGAGTACTGTAAGTCCCTCTCTGACTGCCACTACAAGCAGGAGGATGTGAGGGAGCTCATAGCTTGTCCAGTTGTTTAAGGAAGGGAAAGGGTTTCCGAGGTGCAGAAAAGGGGTGACTCCAGTGAGGGTGGACGAGATGCTGCCATTTCTAAGGAGATGTGAATTATAAAGAGGTGCAATTTTTTAGTGTGGGGTTCACGAATGGTTGGTTTGTAACTTGACTTCAGTGTTGACTATGGGCATCACTAGGTTAAAACATTAGGGCCTGGGTCCCAGATGTTTTGTTTCAGGCCTGCTAATGAAAAAAAAAAGCGTGACTACTAACCAGGGACACACTGCAGGAGCTAAAGTCAGGTGATCGGTGCTAGAGGCAGAGCTCGTGGTGGAGAAGGACCTTCGATGATGTCACCGTCATGTGATAAGTGCGGGAGGGGGCGGTGCTAAGCTGTGAAAAGGAGAACTAGTGGAGAAGACCCTGACTGGGATGGCTTCTTTGACTGAGGAGAGGTAAGTGAAGGGATGGATACAGTGTGAGAGCAAGATGAATGCTGGGAGTTGTAGTTCTGCTCTCTCACGCCACCTCCCTGCTTGGTTGAGAGAGTAATGTTATTTACAAGGGACTGATGTTATTTACATGTGGCTGTATATTGAAGGGGCTGAAGGGAGGGGAGTGATGTTATTTACATATGGACTGTATATTGAAGAGGCTGAAGGGAGGAGGGTGATGTTATTTACATGGGACTGTATGTTGGAGGGGCTTAAGGGAAGGAAGTGATATTATTTACATGAGATTGTATCTTGGAGGAGAGTGATGTTATTTAGGTCATGTGACAGCAGTTTAAGTAGCGTCCATCTATAACCAATTATAACCAATTGCAGTCTATGTGGCTGTTCATACGGCAGTTTTTTTTTTAAGGTCTAGTAAATAGCGGGCAAAAAAAAAATATATAGGACATGTCCTATTTTTGGCCGTGAAATAAATGGGGCCATTTTTAACAGCCGTCTTGACAGTTTCGTACCTGTTTAACAGCTGATAAAAACAGGTATAGTGGGGATAAATTATATTTCAGGAGTTAAAATAATAAAAAAAAAATACTCACCTCATCCAAAGCACAGGGACACAGACTCCCCATTGGATGCAGAAGGACCTGCTGCATCCAGTGAGGAGCGAGTGTCCCCGCGCGTGAAAGTGGATGAGGTATGTTTTCGTTTTTTTGCATCAGGCCGGTGCATGCGCACTTCGCTCAACGAAGTCGCTGCCAAGAGTCCGCGGCGCATCAGGCTGAGCCTAGTGCGCAGGCGCCGGATCTGGCAGAGGGACGGGAGGATTGCGGCGCTGAGGTGAGGAAGGCGGCGCTGGGCACAGACGGCAAGGGGTGCGGGCGGGCACCCTGGATTAACGTAAAACCCCTTGGGCACCTTAGGTAGGTGAGTGACAGCTTATAAAAAAACAGTTTTTGGGCTAATAAAGCCACAAGCAGGTTTAATAATGGCAGTTTAGGATTCATGTTATTAGTACGGACATGGCCATATGTTTAGCTTATAGGGCTCAAATCTCATGACAGAATCCCTTTAATGCTGGCGGCCACTATGAGGGACATTATTAATGCTGGGGGCCAATATTTGGTCATTATTTACAATTGGGGCCATTATGCGAGGTTGGGATAAGCCAATGAAATTCATCCATTTTTAAACAGTCAGATGGCGAGAAAATGGATGCACAAAGGTTTAGAAAATGGTTATGACACTGCGTCTGCTTCTAAACGCCTATTTTTTTTTTTTTTACATTCATGTGCATGTAGCCTTACATTGGACTATATGATGGAGGCTGTTTGGGAGGGAGTGATGTTTCTTGCATGGGACTGTGTGTTGGATGAGGCTGAAGGGAGGGAATTATGTTTTGTACATCGGACTGTATGTTGGAGGGGCTGAAGACAGTGGATTGATGTTATTTACATAGAAATGTATGTTGGAGGAGGCAGTAGAGATGGTGTGATGTTATTTACATGGGACTGTATCGTGGAGGGAGGGAAATTATGTTATTGAGTCTGTATGTTGGAATGTCTGGGGCATTATTATTTCTGAGGGCACTACAGGGATGATTATAACTATAGGGGGCACTGCAGGGGGCATTAGAAATGCAGAGGACATTATTGGGGTCCTGATTTCTACAGGGGGCTCTATAGGAGTATTTATACATCAGGGCTGTAGAGAGCTTTGTTACCACTGGGGAAACAATAGGGGGGCCTTATTTCTACTGGGGCTGTGTGAGGGCATTATTAATACTGGAGGGCTCTTCTACTAATGGAGGCACTCTTGGGGAGCATTATCATGATTGGGGGCACTGCAGGAGGCAGTATTACTACTGAGGACATTCTAGAAGGGAATTACTATTGGTGGGACTTGGAGGAGCACTATTACTATGGGGGGACTATTTATATGGCAGTAATTTTTCTTCAAAGTAGTATTTGGGGGTATTGGGGGGCACAGCGAGCAGCATGATAACACTGTTGGGACTCAAGGTTGTTGGGGGTGATGAAAAAAATGTGAGGAAGCTAAGATGTCTGTGTGTCACACTCTGCAGAGAGGAGGGCTGACTAAGAGAAGTTGTCCTGACCTAATGTAGAAGATGATGACAGACAAGATCAGTAGAGACGCCACTTGGGAGGCTATGGATGCGAGAGGTATGTGCTGCTGTATACTCCTGTATGTTTGATAGTGTCTATGCAGCAAGTAAAGCAAGTAAAATGTCTTTAGTGCTAGTGCGGGCAGGGGACGTTGACTGAGGCCATATGCATTGGGTCTGGGGCCCCTCTTTTGAGACCCTAGCAACGCCCCTGGTGTTGACTAAACAAGGGGTTGTTGCTGATAAGATAGCCAAGGAAGTGCAGTCATTCCAGGCCCCTTTAAAAAGCTGGTGTTGTAAGTCTCTTCACTTGGATTGGTACCCTGGAAGGGGGTAAAAAAAAAAAAAAATCTGTCTTATTAACCACATTTTATACCCTAAGGGGAGTTTGGTGAATGACGGAAGTAATCCATATTTATGTTCCATAATGTATACTTGGTTCCAACAGCAGTTCTGTGGGTGCATTGGTTCAGGCAAGGTGTTATGCTGACAAAGATGGACATTCACTGGCATTCTGTTGGTTGCCTGTTAATCCCAATAGCTTTCACTTGTTTGATTTTTGTTGGGAGAAGCAGGACTGTGTTGATTGTTGTTTGCTTATGGGCTTATCTCCTGTTCTTATTTCGAGATCTTTAGTCCTGTTTTGGGCTGTGAAGCAGGAGGTTGGTTGGGTCTCTGTGCCTTATTACCAGGACAATTTCCAAATTTTGGGCACAGCCGCGTCCCGGGTATGCTGTATTTTGTTGCACATTATGTAATGGGTGGCAAAGGCTTTTATATTATGTGAGATCGGGAAACAGCTCTCCTTGTCTGAACACTGTTTATGTAGATTAATTTAAATGATCTGGACTGACATTCTGCTGTTTGGCCACAAGATGCCACTGTTTCCTAATCACAGCTAACAGGCTGCATATATTTCCATATTCATGAGAGGTGGAGTTACTCAGAGCCTTGAGGTAGAGAAAGGGAGCAGCCATTTTAGAGGGAGCTGAGACTGAGGAACTGTGTCAGTAGAAGATACGACGGCATCCAGGTGTGAGAGCATCCCTCAGTGACCAGAGAAGCAGCCAAGTGAAGACCAGAGGAACGAGGATTGCTTCCAGGAACGCTGATGAGAGCTGAGGAGCAAAAGCAACATACACTGTGGTACTGCATGCTTGTTGGAGAGGCATTTGTTCTTTTCAGAGTCACCAGCGGATGCAGAGCAGACCTGGGTCAGTAAGATCGTGCACACACCTCATTGCAGTGTTGGCGCCTAGAGACTAAGACCAGGCCTGTAGTTATTTAGTTAGGGTCTCTATTTGTGTCAGGCCACAAGTGTTGCTATTGTTCATTGCAAGGACTCTATAAATTAAAGGGACAATTCACACTGGAGAGCTGATAAACTTCCCACAAACTCAAGCCAGGCTGATGTTTTGCTCAGGAGGAATACTTGTGCTACAAGACCAGTTGTGGGAGTTAAGTTCCTGGAAATTGTCATTGACTCTAAAAAAAAAAAAAAAATGGAATGCTAATGTCACGGTACCTTCTGTGACAGAGGTTAGAAGATCGGAGAGACTGACTGCACGTGAGGTTAACT
Source organism: Bufo gargarizans (assembly GCF_014858855.1). NCBI lineage: Eukaryota > Metazoa > Chordata > Amphibia > Anura > Bufonidae > Bufo > Bufo gargarizans. The sequence goes on along the minus strand of NC_058081.1, from coordinate 473,656,690 downwards.
GACAGTCTCTTGATTGTCAGTGTTGTGGTTTGGTAATGACGACACCTCTTGCCAGGTGCAGCCCGTGGTCATTACTGCATTCCCTACTTAGTTTGGTCTCACACTTCATACCATGCAGTTGATATTCTCTGCTTCGATTTGGAAGAGTTGTTATGTGGACCTTACCTGTGTTCCTGCTCATTTTCTATAAGATAAGTTGTACTGCTTTTTGTAAGTATAAACGAATGGCTGACAAGAGGTGTGTGAGTGGTCCAGACCTGAGAGTGGGTGATTCTGTGTGGCTGTCCAGAAGAAACATTAAGCTGAAAGTACCTTCGTGGAAGTTGGGCCCTAGGTTTATTGGTCCATATAAGATCACTGCCATTATTAGCCCGGTAGCCTTTCATCTTGACCTTTCACAGGCTTTAAAGATTCATAATGTTTTCCATGAATCATTACTGAAGAGATATGTCGAACCTACTGAAACATCCTCCCTGCCACCCCTTCTGTCATGGTGGACGGTAATCTTGAATTTCAGATCGCCAGGATAGTGGACTCCCGAATTCTCTGTAGATCCCTCCAGTATCTCGTATACTGGAAAGGCAACGGTCCAGAGGAGAGAATGTGGGTTCCAGCGGCAGACGTTAATGCCAGTCGCCTTGTGAAAGCCTTTCACAAGGCTAATCCGGATAAGGTCATTCCTGGGTGTCTGGAGGTCACCTGTAGAAGGGAGGTACTGTCACGGTACCTTCTGTGACAGAAGATTGGAGAGACTGACTGCACGTGAGGTTAACTGACAGTCTCTTGATTCTCAGTGTTGTGGTTTAGTAATGATGACACCTCTTTGCAGGTGCAGCCCATGGTTATTACTGCATTCCCTACTAAGTTTGGTCTCACACTTCATACCATGCGGTTGATATTCTCTGCTTTAAGTTGGAAGAGTTGGTGTGTGGACCTTACTTATGTTCCTGCTCATCCATTTTGTATAAGATAAGTTTAACTGCTCTTTGTATTTGGTTGTTCCCCTGTTCTTGTTGTTACTAGGCCTCAGGGAGACGCTGGTTCATTCACCTGGGAAGGGCTTCTAGGGTCTAGGTTCTGGCATATGTATTTTCCCACCTTCAGGGTCTATGGATACTGACAGGAGTCAGGGCCTGGTTTAGGGGCTTCCTAGGGGGTGACCTTTTCCCTCTCCCTAGCTTTGAGGCCTAGTTCTGTGTCCCTCCACTCTCCTGTATTTGTGACATCTAATTGCTGGATGTCAAGGCAGCGAATTTGTGCAGAGAAGATAGTTTTCTGCGGAGGACCAAGAGAGTGCAGCTTTGACAAGTGCAGTCTGTGTTGGGGGAAGCTCAACTTTGCTTTTGTCATAAGTACCAATGGCATGTGGGTTCTGCCGCTAGTTGGCCATGGTAACAGTGGGGGTATCAGCTCCTTTCCATTTCCTTTGATTGTCTATGTGTGTCCAAGATGGATCACGAGGGCAGAGGAGAGTTCAGGTTCATCTGTGTCATTTTGCTGGTTCAATGGTGTGTCTGGTTTGTAGTTTGGAAGAGTTTCTCAGGCAATGGCTCTGCCATTGTTGGTCCATCTGGATGGTAGAGCTTTGTCGAACTTTGTGGTGGTGCTCTAGAAGTGTTTGGCGGTGGCGGGTTTGCCAGCTGTTGAGAAGAGAATTGGGGCAACCATGGAAGATGCTTGCTGGGGCTTAGGAGATGCCATGTTCAAAGGATTGGGAGAGAGAAATCTTTGTTTTTGCTTGTTTATTCACCCCCATTTGCTGTGAGTTACCAGTGAGTGCCTGTGACTCGGTCTTTCTCTGTTTCAGCGTTTTTGTGATTTATGATATTGGTATTTTTTGGGTCCTCCTCCTGTCTATTGACCCCATTAACAAGGCACAGGTAAAATTGAATAAGAATGTGGATCATTTTGCGCATAGATTTGGGGACATTGTGGTGCGCCATAAGGAATTGGAGGTGGCGTCTGATGAATTTTTGCGGGCAGATGGTGTGCGCCTTAATGATGTGGGCACCAATTAGTGGTGCTGGAAGCTTCAGAATGGGTTGGATGTTGCCCTTAGGGTGTGGCAACACGAACATCAGTAAAAAGTCACTGATGAAAGAAAGATTCTTGGAGGCAGAAAAACAGTTATAATAGGTGCTTGACAGTTGGGCCAAGCATCATCTGAGTTTTGAGAAATTCATGTTAGGGGCTCCTATTTGGGCTAAATGCATACAGGGATATATGTTTGATGATTGGGTGCCCTTAAGTCGGTGAGAGCGACTAAGGGAAAAAGGTCACCATACAAAAACAATTAAAGTATTTAGAAAAACTAGTGTGAATCTTGTCTGCCAAAAATGCAATCTGCTGTGCTGGAACACAGTTCATCAGCCGGAACTGCATGTTTATGGCAGATCAGCTGAATTCAGCCGATCACTTACCAAATCTGCTCATGTACCAGGGAGTCAGGTTTTATAAAAAAAATAACTCAATGGTCAGGCAGTGAGTAGGCAGGCAGATAGTTGATAGGATCATTTATACAATGCGTCCAATGCAGCCGATCATTATGTCAAATATATGACCATCTTTCTGCCTGTGCAACATGCCGGTCCCCAGGGGAGAACATGTGAGGTTCACGGTGGGCCAATGGGTACAACAGTTCATTGGTTACTGACGGTTAGCAGATGCCTTCCTGGGTCAGCAGTGCAGTGGAGGGTAGAACAGCACTAAATTCTCCAGAGCACACTCTATTACAGGGGACACCGGCCAGGTGGTGATTGAGGTGCCCTTGATGGTGATTGGGTTTCTGAGTGCTTGTGTGGCTGGGCCCCTGACTTAGGTAATGTTGTGAAGCCAGCACCTTGGTGGTACAAGATGATGAGCGTGGTTGAAGTATGGAGATAAAAGAATGAGGCAGAGTTTGAATCCAACTAAGAACTTTACTGTGACCTGGACAACAGTTTTACATCCAGTTAATAAACAGTCTTATGTGAACATGTAGTTTGAATGGGTTAAATCCCAGTAACAGGCTGCACATGTGGTTATGTCTCAGGCTATAGTAGGAAGTTGTGTAATTACTGATATTTGGCTCTTTGCCTTGCTTCAGTCTCATAAAGGACAACAACATAAACAATAATAGATACAAACTGATGAACAAATAGCAGTAATGTAGTGGCACTGTGGACCAGCGCATCACCAAGGTACCAGATAATAAGTCTATCCCCTAAGCGTACGTCAGCTCTTAGTCCGAGTAAGCCTAATGGCAAATATCTGAGATAAATCATCTCATAACCGGACCATAGAGTGGCGTAAGCTTATTTAATAATATAAATGCCACCATGCTGGTCTCATTATAAGCGTGAATGGGTGCAGTGTGTGGATGAAGTTATTCACACCCAGTGGCTTAATCAATTACAACATGCACCCAACACCCAAATATGCAGCCAGCACGAAAACATACATAAATATAGCAATTGTAACAAAGTATAGGGGGGAACCAACCTGGAAACCTGAGTGAGCGCACCCCTGACGCGCGTTTCGCACAGCTTCCTCAAAAGGGGCCCCTTCACGCTTATAACTCTATGGTCCGGTTATGAGATGATTTATCTCAGATATTTGCCATTAGGCTTACTCGGACTAAGAGCTGACGTACGCTTAGGGGATAGACTTATTATCTGGTACCTTGGTGATGCGCTGGTCCACAGTGCCACTACATTACTGCTATTTGTTCATCAATTTGTATCTATTATTGTTTATGTTGTTGTCCTTTATGTGACTATCTAATAAAATATACTATTTATGCATATGTGTTTTGTTGTTTTTCGGATATATTGAGTTAATTCTCACATATGTTTTTCTCATTGGTTGAGAATTTATTGTCGGTTCTACTATTGCTTCAGTCTCAGTAAAGGTAGTTCAAGTCTTTGTCTTCTACACACAAGTGATGTAACAGATGTCCTATCTGTCCTTGAAGTAACGATGAGGCTGCCGGAAGCTAATAAACCTTCACCTTATTACAAAGGCGCCTAAAGCCTAGAATAATGACTATTGTCCTTCCGCTCCTATAATGCAGACGGTGGCTCCGTTCAGAACGGATCAGTCTGCATTATATTGTAAAAAATGTTCTAACTGTCAAAGTAGCTTCAGACGGATCCGTCCAGACTTTACATTGAAAGTCAATGGGGGACAGATCCATTTGAAAATTGAGCCATAGTGTGTCATATTCAAACGGATCCGTCCCTATTGACTTACATTGTAAGTCTGGACGGATCCGTTTGCCTCCGCACGGCCAGACGGACACCCGAACGCTGCAAGCAGCGTTCAGGTGGCCGCCTGCTGAGCGGAGGCTGAACGCTGTCAGACTGATGCATTCTGAGCAGATCCGCATCCACTCAGAATGCATTACGGCTGGACGGATGCGTTCGGGGCCGCTTGTGAGAGCCTTCAAATGGAACTCACAAGCAGAGCCCCGAACGCTAGTGTGAAAGTAGCCTTAGTAAAATCCACTTGACACTCGGAAGAGTAGACGGTAGAATACAGACTTCACTTCTGCCTATTTCCCTGGCTTGACACCGAGACATGAATTGGCTCCTCTGGGCTGTGGAGCCCAAGAGAGACCTGAGAGGAGAGGAGTTCTCTCCATCCTTCCCCCTTGCTCCTCACTCCATCTCCTCCTTCCTCCAAACTCTAACTCCCCACACTGCTCACTAGGCCTAAACTGCTGTATATATACTGTGGTGCTACCCCCATCTAGTGGTGGAATGTGTGTAATGCACCTAACAGCCTGGTAACAGGGATTCTACACAAGAATGAAATACAGCAAACCGCAGTCACATGTCATCAGGTAGATGACAGCCGTGGTCCTGCATACTTTTGTCCATTTACCCATATCACTCTAGTTAATATCCAGAGAATATTATATATTTATTTTTACATAACATGCAGCCAACTTTTACTGGCATAGTAATGACTACACGATCCGACCTACTGTGTATAACCATATATACAGCATACCTTCTGTATGCCCTTGACTTTACATTACTTGCTTCTGCTATTGTCACTTCAATAGACTTATATATCCCCATCTATTCTATATATGTTATAGCCGCCTAATGGTCCCCCTCTCCTCTTAATCTATCTCTGATAGTAGGTGGGAAACGGCTTACATACATCACACCAGCGCTCGGCACATGAGGACAGGGTTGTGGTTATGATCGCTTGCCACACCCACGTCCTCTGATTGGCCTGAGCCGTTAGCGCTCTCCGCTTTTCCCTCTCCTATTTAAACTGATGGTTCTGGCGGGCACGCACAGCCATCATAGTGCTGACACGCTGCACGAGACACGTGCAGCATCTACCGCTGGTACCATAGCTTAGATTAGACTACTGCCTCTCAGATCCCGTGCCCAGCTTCTGAATTAAGAGACACAGAAACGCGTCGAGCGGGCTGAGAGAGCATAGCTTAGGTAGCCTGATGGTGGTAGTTAATAGCCACACTGTACTCCACTACTTAATTATGTACAAAGACCTACTAAACGAAAGGTCTTTTGTACTACACAGGTGCCGCCAGAATACGGATCTTACATGGCCGGATAGGGGGATACTTGTCTTTATCTTGCTACTTATCAATAAAGTTATTTTTTGTTTTAACCGTCCTTGAGGCAGTAATATATTTATACTAGCACGATAAAAACAAGTATATACCTGTCCGTGAACCCAAGTGTATGACCAGCTTAACCAGCTCAGCTCCCCTAGCTTAAACCCCCTTAATGACCAGACAACTTTTTACACTTCTGCACTACACTACTTTCACTGTTTATTGCTCGGTCATATAACTTACCACCCAAATGAATTTTACCTCCTTTTCTTCTCACTAATAGAGCTTTCATTTGGTGGTATTTCATTGCTGCTGATATTTTTACTTTTTTTGTTATTAATCAAAATTGACCGATATTTTTGCTAAAAAAATTACATTTTTCACTTTCAGTTGTAATTTTTTTTTTTTTTTAAAACGACATTTATATATACATTTTTCTCAAAATTTTGTTCTACATGTCTTTGATAAAAAAAAAATGCAATAAGTGTATATTTATTGGTTTGGGTAAAAGTTATAGCGTTTACAACTATGGTACAAAAATGTGAATTTCTGCATTTTGAAGCAGCTCTGACTTTCTGAGCACCTGTCATGTTTCCTGAGGTTCTACAATGCCCAAACAGTAGAAACACCCCACAAATGACCCCATTTTGGAAAGTAGACACCCTAAGGTATTCGCTGATGGGCATAGCGAGTTCATAGAACTTTTTATTTTTTGTCACAAGTTAGCGGAAAATGATGATCGTTTTTTTTCTTACAAAGTCTCATATTCCACTAATTTGTGACAAAAAATAAAAACTTCTATGAATTCACTATGCCCATCACAAAATACTTTTGGGTGTCTTCTTTCCAAAATGGGGTCACTTGTGGGGTATTTATGTTGCCCTGGCATTTTAGGGGCCCTAATGAGTGAGAAGAAAAATGCCCTGTGAAATCCTAAAGGTGCTCTTTAGAATTTGGGCCTCTTTGGGCACCTAGGCTGCAAAAAAGTGTCACACATGTGGTTTCGCCGTACTCCGAAGAAGTAGGGCAATGTGTTTTTGGGTGTATTTTTACATATACCCATGCTGGGTGAGAGAAATATCTCTCTAAAAGTCAACTTTTCAAATTTGTTTATACAAAGTTGTCATTATAGAGATATTTCTCTCACCCAGCAAGGGTATATGTAAAAATACACCCCAAAACACATTGCCCTACTTCTTTTGAGTACAGCAATACCACATGTGTGACACTTTTTTGCAGCCTAGGTGCGCAAAGGGGCCCAAATTCCTTTTAGGAGGGCATTTTTAGACATTTGGATTCCAGACTTCTTCTCACGCTTTAGGGCCCCTAAAATGCCAGGGCAGTATAAATACCCCACATGTGACCTCATTTTGGAAAGAAGACACCCCAAGGTATTCCGTAAGGGGCATGGCGAGTTCATAGAAGTTTTTTTTTTTTATCACAAGTTAGCGGAAATGGAAATTTTTAAAAGTTTTTTCTCACAAAGTCTCCCTTTTCGCTAACTTGTGACAAAAAGTTCAATATTTCATGGACTCACTATGCCCCTCAGTGAATACCTTGGGATGTCTACTTTCTGAAATGGGGTCACATGTGGGGTATTTATACTTCCCTGGCATTTTAAGGGCCCTAAAGCATGAGAAGAAGTCTGGAATATACTGTAAATGTCAAAAAAAAAATTAATTACTCATTTGGATTCTGTGAGGGGTATGGTGAGTTTATGTAAGATTTTATTTTTTGTCACAAGTTAGTGGAATATGAGACTTTGTAAGAAAAAAAATAATAAACTATTTCCGCTAACTTGTGCCCAAAAAAAAAATTATTCTATGAACTCACCATGCCACAGCGATTTTACTGTGTTTTTGCAGTGATCAGAAAAAAATAACGGATACGGACGTCTGAATGGAGCCTTACAGGGGGGTGATCAATGACAGGGGGGTGATCAGGGAGTCTATATGGGGTGATCAGGGGTTAATAAGGGGTAAATAAGTGACGGGGGGGGGTAGTGTAGTGGTGTTTGGTGCTACTTTACAGAGCTGCCTGTGTCCTCTGGTGGTCGATTCAAGCAAAAGGGACCACCAGAGGACCAGGTAGCAGGTATATTAGACGCTGTTATCAAAACAGCGTTTAATATACCTTTTAGGGGTTAAAAATAAAATAAAAAAAAATCGCATCTACAGCCTGCCAGCAAATGATCGCTGCTGGCAGGCTGTAGATCCACTCGTTTACCTGCCGATCCTGTGAACGCGCGCGTCCAGGAGGAATAACAGGCCTGCCGCCAGGACGCAATCCTGCATGTGGCGGTCCTGTAGTGGTTAAGGAGTGGAACATGAGCAGAATCGAATTGGAATCGGAGATTGCAATTGTTGGTGTTGGACATTGCCTTTAAGGATCCTTTTCCTGGGGTATGGCGTTTTCAAAGTTTGGCTGAAATGTTGTTGCACTGTACGATTTGTGTAAGTTGGTGCATACCATATGTATGCCCAAGTATGCCCTGGTATCATTTTTATTAATAAACTTGGCTCCTACGGCCTTACACCAAAAATGTCTGTGTGCGCTTATAGGGTGTTTAAAAAAGGGGGTGTAGGTCACAGCTGTACAGTAGTTACCATCCCAGTCAATACAGGCATACACACACACAAATATTCTATACACATATACTCTACAAATATACATATACAGTGCAGGGCATGACTAGAAATGAATGGGCCACATAGCAAATTTTTGAATACCCCCTTTCACCCCTTCCTTTCCCCTGTCCACTTCTTCAAAACCCACTCTTGTAACCCCAACTCCTGGGGCTAGTCAAGATTGGCCACTAGCCATACAACCCCCTTCCTGCTCAGTCATAAAACAAATATGAAAATCAGACAGACAATCAGCAGGGTTGGATTTTTTGCTATTCTAGGGTGGCGGCATCCTGTCAGTCACTCTGCGACCCCATTCATTCCTATGGCTGCACTGCAATCCTTAGTCGCAGAACACCTGTTGTGCCAAAGATCTAATCTTAGACAACTCTCTCCTTAGCGTTCTTTGATCCATGTTCAGTGTGGTACACACCATGATGCCAAACAGCACAGTGACTACTTTTCACCCTTTAACCCCTTCCTGACACATGACGTACTACTACGTCATGGAAGCCACTGCGTTCCTGCAATTTGACGTAATAGTGCGTCATGGTGATCGGGCGGGCACCGGAGCGGTGTATGCGCGAGCACTACAGGGGCCCAGCAGTCCGTGGTAGCCGGGCCCCTGCTGTATCTACCGGCATCGTTGCAAAAGCCGATGCCAGCGGATTAACCCCTTCTATGCCACGGTCCACGCTGACCGCGACATAGAAGAGGTTTGTGCCGGGTGAGGGAGCGCATTGAGTCCCCGCTCTGCCTTGCAAGGCATCAGGACCTGCCTTCTACTGGTGCAAGGGAGATCCAGCCTCAGGCTTGGTCTCCTAGGCAACCTGTTTGTGTACTAATCACTGTAGTACTCGAACAGGCAATGCATTACAATACAGATGTATTGTAATGTATTGCAGAGAGGAACAGACCCCCAACAGTGAACATCAGAAATATATGAAAGATAAAAAAAGTAAAAAAAAGTGTTTTTAAAAAATAATATTTTTTTTTTATAAAAGCAAAAAAAAAAAAAGATTAAAAAAAGCCCTTTCCCCTTATTTTATAATAAAAAACAGAACACTCCCCACACATATTAGGTATCGCCGCGTCCGTAATGACCGGCTCTATAAATATATTACATGATCCACCATATCCGATAAACACCATAAAAAAAATATATAATTTTTTCACCTTACATCACAAAAAGTGCAACACCGAGCGATCAAAAAGGTGTATGTCAAACTATACGGTACCAGTAAAACGGTCACCTCATCCCGCAAAAAATTAGACCCTACATAAGACAATCACCCAAAAAATAAAAAAAACTATAGCTCTCAGAACATGAATACACTAAAACATAACTTTTTTGTTTCAAAACTGCTATTATTGTGCTAAAGTGAAATACATAAAAAAAATACATATTAGGTATCGTCACATCCATAACAACCAGCTCTATAAAAATATCACATGATCTAACCCCTCAGGTGAACACCATAAAAAAAAGAAACTGTGTCAAAAAAAGCCATTTTTGTAACATTATATAACAAAAATTGCAACAGCAAGTGATCAAAACGGCGTATGCCACCCAAAATAATACTAATCAAACAGTCACCTCATCCTGCAAAAAAATTAGACCCTACCTAAGAGAATTGGTCAAAAAATAAAAAAGCTATCACTCTCAGACAATATGCTTATTTTTTGCTTAAAAACTGCAAATATTTTGCTAAAGTGAAATAAATAAATAAAATATACATTTTAGGTATTGCCACATCCATAACAACCAGCTCTATAAAAATATCACATGACCTAACCCCTCAGGTGAATACCGTAAAAAAAAAAAAAAAAAAGAGACAATTAGTCAAAAAATAAAAAAGCTATGGCTCTGGATACACTAAAATATAATTATTTGTTAACCCTTGCTTTGCTACTGGAAAAAAAAACAGATTAAAATGTGAAATCTGCCCAAAAAGTTTAATTTTGAAATTTTATCTCCATTTTCCAGCTAAAGGGTTAACAAAGTTTGTAAAATCAGTTTTGTATACCTTGAGGGGTGTAGTTTCTAAAATAGGGTCATTTTTGAGTGGTTTCTGTTATGTAAGCCTCACAAAGTGACTTCAGACCTGAACTGGTCCTTAAAAAGTGGGTTTTGGAAATGTTCCTAATTATTTCAAGATTTGCTTACAAACTTCTAAGCCTTCTAACGTCCCCAAAAAATAAAATGTAATTTTCAAAATGATCCAAACATGAAGTAGACATATGGGAAATGTAAAGTAATAACTATTATATGAGGTATCACTATCTATTATAAAAGTAGAGAAATTGAAATTTGAAAATTTAGGATTTTTTTCAATTTTTTTGTAAATTTGGGATTTTTTCACAAATAAAGGTGAAATATATTGACTCCAATTTATGACTATCATGAAGTACAATGTGTCACGAGAAAACATTCTCAGAATGGCTTGGATAAGTAAAAGTGTATCAAAGCTATCACCACATAAAGTGACACATGTCAGATTTTCAAAAAATGGCCTGGGCAGGAAGGTGAAAACAGGCCCGGGGTTGAAGGGGTTAAATATGCAGCCTGAGTGATTACTAGTTTGAAGACACCTGTGATGCTACCTTAGTTTAACATGTCCCTATGGTCACATTTTTTTTCAATCTTTTCTACGGGTACCATCATTTTTGTCCAGGCCACTTTCATTAGATTGTTTTATAAATTATGTTGAACCACAATTCAAAAACCATGTCTGATTTTTTATAAATATTTATTTATTATTACTTTTGTCAGTTTTAAGTTATTTCAGTGACCATAGTCAGTTTTTGTTCCTGAAGGCTACATTCACACGTCAGTATTTTTCTATATCCCGAATTTCGGTCAGTTTTTTGCGGATCCGTTGTTTCTGAAAATGTTTCCGTATGTCATCCGTTTATTGCGGATCCGCAAAAAACGGAAACATGTATAAATTTCACAAAGCAAATAAAGTTGTTTGGATTTCTTTGAAAAAAAAATTGAAAAAAATAAGTGAATAAGTGATTTCTGTGGGCAGGATTTAATTTCCAGGAACGGATTCCGCATAAAACGGATGACATACGTAATGACATACGAATGTCATCCGTTTTTTGCGGAACCATTGACTTTGTATTGTACCAGGATCCGATTTTTGCGGAAAAGAATAGGACAAGTTTTATATTTAATCGGACATGCGGAACGGAAAAACGGAAACGGACAGCACACATTGTGTTGTCCGATTTTTTTCCAGGACCCATTGAAAATGAATGGATCCAGATCTGGTCCAGATCTGTTCCGCAAAAAACGGAACAGATCAGGAAAGAAAAAACGGACGTGTGAATGGACCCTAAACAGAAGGGTAAAAACTATTTTGTCCACATGTGTACATACATTCTGTATATGCAGTGATCCAGTGGATCACTGCAAGGGTAACATTATTAATAAAATGGATAATGCCATTTGTCTTCATACACTGTGTCCCCCACATGAGTATAAGGCAAAGAAGTAGTTAACAGTTCTAGCTTATGCGCCCACCACACCTATCTAACGGTTTGGCTTTTCACTTGAAGATCTGCACCACATGATGGCATTTGCAGTGCTGATTATGAGAGTTTTGCACGACAGTGGTCAATTTAAAAAGATTGCAAGATGTTTAGAATGAGACTCAGGGACTACTACCATCTTTACTGCATATACACAGCCATTGGGAAAAGTAAGCTCTGTGGAATACCTCAGAATATGCCCAAGAAGTCCTTGAAAAAAGCTCCAGATGGGAGTTGAAACATTGTGTTCTGGATACAGAGGAATACATCTAAATCTTTTCCTAGAGTGCTGTGATCCCTTCTACATGGTATTTGGGACTATTTGGGAATTTTAAATACTTCACTACCCAATGCTGCTGTAGGACCCATTAAGACCCTCAGCTCGTCCATGGTATTAGCGGTATTCAACCATAAACTGTAGCTTGCCTGTGTTCTTCAGATTTTTTTTTCTAAAAAAAATAAGTGGAAATAACAAAAAACTTAATGACGATACGTGTAGATTTTGCATAAGCCGGCTATAGATCCAATGCTAACGACACGTTGGGCGTCACTTGTATTATATGGAAATTGACTACTGATTGACATGTGTAGTCATGTGTAATGAGCACTAAAGGTTGGAGTTCAATTATGGTGGTTTGGAGCGGCCTCTCACAGGCCCAGAGTCAAGAATGCAAAGTTTGCCTCATGAAAATGAAGCAGTAATTCTGACACCTGTAATATTCTGTGAGATTGACTAAACCATTTTCCATTCTCATCCTCGGAGCAAAAGGCCATGAAATCTATACAAATGCAATTTTATGTGGCAATGAATTTATTTTATCAGCTGAATCAGTTCCTTCAAATTGCCTGGAGAGGTGACACATTCCATCCTGTTATAACAAGTCCAGGTAATTGGATGCTTTATACCAGTTGTTGAAAACTAATAATGAAAGGTTGGAGATGTCTTTAGTTGATCCCCGCTGAAGTAAGACCAAGACGTGCAGTATTTATACCATTAAAGAGCTAGATTCAACGAAGGTGAACTTCTTCTCATCTTAGGACTTATGGAAGGTAGAGGAGTGTGGATACTGTAACACCTCTGCAATTTCCACTGGTCTGTATTCCGATTGTGAGCTGGGAAGACTCAGCAGAACATACATACTTATAGTCTACAGAGAACGTATGAGAATAGAAAAGCATGGATGCTTTCTTCCGGATACAGTGCCTCTCCTATCTATAGGCTATGTTTGGTACTGCACCTCAGTCCTTTCAGTCTTCGTGGACATATCTGATATTGCAGTTAAGTCCTTGCTTTCTTCCAGAAACAACACACTTTCTGTCTGCAGGCTGTGTTTGGTATTGCAGTTCAGTCCTTGCTACCAGTCCAGTATGTGTGCTGTGTCTGGTATACCACCCAACCTCTGCATTCTTGCAACTCTCATTCTGAAAGACCCGATCCCTCCATATATTCAGCGGCATACATAGAGAATTAAGGGCCTCATAGCAAGGATCAAACCAGGCGCCCCACACAGGACAGAAGGGTTTCTGTCGAAACCCCTTTCAATGACTCTTGGGCCATTTTTCCACTGCCTCATTTGCTAAAAGTTGTTTCTTTAGAGGGCAGAGTCCTGAGCAAGTTTTCACCTCCAGTAGAAGAGGAGATTATCCCAACTGGGGCCCCTCTTGCCCTGGGCCCCATAGCAGTCGCATGGTCTGCCGCTATGGTAGTTACACCCCTGCATATATTACATGACTAGCATGTAATGCTAGATTTCCACACTGGTGGAAAAGTATGGTTAGATGCAGCTTCCTTCAGTCCTGATCATCAAAGTAGCTTAAAAAGGATTGGTCTTCATGAAATATGGGGGAGACTTATCGAAACTGGTGTAAAGCAAAACTGGTACAGTTGCCCATAGCAACCAATCAGATTTCACTTTTCATGGCATCTTTGGAAAATTAACAGTGGAATCTGATTGGTTGCCATGGGCAACTAAGACAGTTTTCCTTGACACTACATTTGATACATCTCCCTATTGTGGCTAGTGGAGAACTTGTGAAGAAGACCTGGTTAGGGGGAAGGAGTGCTTTTTGTCTCTACAACTAAAAATACATGTCACAGAGACTGATTCCTCAAAATGTGTTTTCTGAGATTTGGATACATCAAACTGACCCATGCTTGTGGGAGCAACCGCTTTTCACTTTCTTGATTATACCACAACCCTCAATGTATCATCAGAAATAATCCACAGTGTATTGTATCTACAGATTGTGGAAAATTTACTCAACATCCTTGTTATCTATCTAAACAAAGAGGGAATACTGATGATATGAGCCCACCATATGTCGCTTAAGATAAGAGGTGAGGTCTCGTCACACTCTGGAATCTACACATGACCTCTTCACGAAAGGAACATGATAAATGGAAAGTGAATAAGCTCGATATTTTATTATCCAAGAATATCTGATTATTATTTCTCTTCCATAATCCCAGGAACATAGCGTTCTGCATCTTGCACGGGACAGTGTTTGAAATGGCCAGATGACTATTCTTTTATATACTGAGCACCAACAAGATAAAAACATGAAGGAGAAAAAAAAAAAAGACTTGGGATACTTATTATAATGTCCTCCTAAGGATATTGCGCTCTAAATTATATCCCAAAGGGTTAAAAAATATATATCTTGCAGTCCTCTACCTTTTTAATGGAGGCATTTCATTTATCTCCCTGTCCTTCCCCCATCCTGGGCTTAGACTATAGGACTGATTGCAGTGGCGTAACTGGAAATGACTGGGCCGCACAACAAATTTTTGAAAGGGTCCTCCTCCCCCAGCACTATCCCCAGTCGAGGCCCAGCAGCCAGTCCGTTTCCTACAGTGTCACTGTATATATTGTCATTTTATAATACTGTTGAGGGGACCCTGACAATAAAATCTTTTAGTCCTCCTCCTAGGTGGGCCCCTTCTGAGTTCTGGCCCCAAAGCAGCCACTCTCCCCGCTTTCCTTATAGCTATGCGCCTGACTATTACATTTGAGAAAGGCAGCTGGAAATGGGCAGCTTTGTCTTTGGCTGGGTAAGGGGCATTAGGAATACTTTAGAAAAACGTAGCCACGTCTCTTTATGTAAACTCCATCCCATTTCAACACATGAGCCAAAACATGAGGAAAACCAAAAAGTGGAAGATCTCTGGTAGACTGCGCCTCAAGCACACGAGTGCACTACTGTATACTGACAAAGACTACCTCTGATCCCCTACATATATACCTATATCCTGGTAATCCAGGAAAATATGGGTGCAAAATAATCCAAAGCAATCTTGAGTGAATGGTGCCATCATGTACTACTCCAGGCTACACAGGGCTTGTTTCTAGTCCATAAATAGGGAGACACATAGGTCCACATAGGAGCTGTATACACAAAACTATATTACATTTTTATCAACTCTGTTCACAAAGTTGCTTAATTTTTTAGTTTAGAAGCATTGGAGACATAAAATACAGTGACTATGACTGTAACTAGACAAACATAGAAAACTTACTATTGAAGACTGACGCCAAACTGCTGTGTTGGGAGCGGAGGACGAGGTGGAGGGGCTTTACTAACAGGTGGGGGTCTTCCTTTCTGTTGAACACGTAGTTTTGTATCATGTCTATGATCAAAGGTAATAAATTAGTGCATATATACAGTCCCTATTTCAACCAGGAATTTTTAATAATATGTTATTTTTATAGTTGTCTAACTTTTTAGTAATTCTATTATTTGACTGCATAGAGAAATAAAATCCAGAAAATATTCCAACATACAGTAGGTGTGAAAACACCTTCCTGCAACTTTAATTATCACTAAGGATATTGCTGAGACACTGCACAGGCAAGTATTAATCCATGAAGTCAAATTTATATTGATACAGTAGAGGCCAAACAATACTGCTCTAGAAGAGATTATCCCCTTTGGGATAATACTTTGTTAACCTTTTTGTTGCATGATTTGTAGCGATATTGATTGCGATGCCCCACAGCAGACTTTCTAGAGCTGCTTGGTACAACACCTGTAGGACCCCAGACCTAGGGGTACTACTATTGTAAATGGTTTGTAGCGCAATGTAATGTAATGTCATGCTATATACTTTGTTCACCAGCAGATGGGGTAAAGTTGGCAGTGTTTTGGCAACAGGAATGGGACTTCTTGGTAGGAGTGGGTTGTTGGACTTTATGTCAAGAGAGGGGCAGAACTAGCTAGAAGAGTGAGAAAGGAGCGAGTGAGGGATCCAGCTCCCGCTCCTCTAGGCTATAAGGACCACAGAGGCAGGTCATATAGGAGAAACACTGCCCCAGAGAGGGAGCGGGATCCCAGGCTACAGAAGATCTGTAAGCTACTGTATATTTGTGTAAGCAGAGTGCTCAAGCAAACAAGCTATACAGACTCTGCTGCTAGGCGACGGGAAACACGTTCAGACACCACCACAGTTCAGGATAGGCATAGCTAGAAGCCTGCATCATACAGTGGAAACTTACAGCCACAGGTGCCAGAATACAGCCATAAGGAAGAAAATCAGGAGAGAGACATTGTCAGCTGGCAAACTTCTGCCCCTTTGCCAGCCATAATACCCCATTATCTGGGTGGATTGCACTTTGTACGAACTGCCGCTGGATGTGCTGCTGTTTGTTCTTGTACTCAATAAAGGAAGATGTTCTTTGTTCTATGATCTCTGTCCGTCTCCTTCATGTCATTTATTCACTGCACAAAACCCCAGGAAACGACGGCCTGAGGGAGTACATCATGATGACAACATCTAATCAGGGCCACTACCAGGGGCCTAGCTAAAGGCTTATGGGCCCTGGTGCATAGGTTCAGTGCTTTGTGGGCAGGGTCAGGGAAGCACAGTCTTCATGCTGTCTGAGGCAAAAATTGAAACGCCCAACCCCCCTCCACCATGCCAAATTCTTGACCTAACCCCTTCCCTCCAGCCAGAGGTTTAACTTGACCTGCATGCACTTTTTATAATACCAGTGTCTTTTTAAGTGGGACATGGGTCTTTGGGCCCCCCTCAGGCTCCTGGGCCCGGTAGCGACTGCTACCTCTGCACCCCCTATCGCTACCCCTCTGGCCACTACCACTCACATCCTCTGCACTGGCTCCACTGCGGCTCTGTGCACACCACACTCATTCGTAACAAGAAGCCCTGATTCTCTCATCCCGTTTTCACGACCACAGTACATTTTCCATCACCTTGTTTGATAGCTTTGTAGCACTTGTGGTGACTGTTCGGTTGGGTTCTCACCACCAATTAAAAGTCGGAATGTTATCAATCTGTTATGGGCTCTACCAGTTCAGGGGTCCCTTTGCAGTCAAATGTGCTACCTCTACAGCATATATGGTCCTGGCTATGGAGAAACAACTTCGGTAACACTATTGTACCTCATGGGTGGGGTAGCTGTGCTCGTATGGCACCTTGAGCCCACATCAGCAGAAGAGGGAGGTATTTTAAACTTTTTGTATAATATATCAAAATGAAGTAAAATTTCTTCTGAACTGAAACTCTCTTCATAAATGTCTACCACGCTTCATGTTTCCAGTTTTAAGCATAGTTCCCTAGGTTGCCCCTCATTAAGTAAAATCTACCATATATCGTGCCACTTACTGCAAGACTTCCTGTGGGATTATCAACCGATTGAACCGCAGATGCTCATGAAGGTCACTCAGGTGATTCATGTACAGAACCTTCTTGCCGAACTTGTGACTGAAAAAATTAACACCAGAGTTACTGTCTACAGAGTTCATAAGTCTTATCGAGCTCCCTCTACTGCCAGACGAGGCTTTCCTCATAGAGGGTTAATGTTATCACCCCGAGCAAATCAGGTTTCCAAACATGATTAATTTATCAGCGGTTGGCACAGGGAGATTACTACATTATATCTTGTAGCACCTATAGAGTTTGTCATTTGCACTGAATTTAATTTGTGGAGGGGAAAGATGAAAGTCCTAAGAACAGTAGATTGGTTCCAGAATGCGGAGTATTCCACATTACACGTGAAGCCTAGAGATCACTGATGATCTTATCACACCCAACGCTTGGCTCGTGAAAACAAAATAATTACATAAAAATCTATGGGAGAAAAGGAATGAACTGTGGAAATCTGTTTGTTTCTGCCTGTTGCAAAGGATTACCTCCCAGCCAAGAAAAATACATTATAGAAGGAACGTCTACATCTAGTTGAGGTTTCATTATTTATCTAAAGCCCTATTGGGACAAACGAACACCATACAGAGGTCATTTTTCAGCCAGAACAGAGTATGATTGTGTAAGTGTGGGTCCTGTTCTGGTTGACCCAGTGCGTTCATAAGTTACATGGACAGTCATGCATTTGAATGGCTGGAATACAACGCTACATTTCTCCTGCATTGGCTGCTGCAGGGGTGGTCTTTGTTTGCAGTAAGCTCCCTCTAGTAGAAGCTGCAGGCAACCAGAATTTTATTATTTAAAGTTTTAAAAGGGTTCCTATGGGCTGTATTACACCAACAGATTATCTGACAGATTTTCTAACCAATCATTGGTCAGGTGGCCGTTTACACTCACAGATCTTTTGTTACACACAAACTATTGGTCTGATTGGAAAGATATTGGTCAGATAATCTGTTGTTGTAATACAGTCCTAACGATTGGACATCACTGTTTGATTGGTAGAAGTCCGCCCTCTGGGGATGTGGCACTCCTGCAAGCACTCTGTCCCCTTCAAAGGCACAGAGGTTGTTTGTGTAAATGCTGCCAAGGCAATGCCAAGTTTACAGGAAAGACATGGCCCCTTCATTGTGCTGATTGGAGGAGATCTCAGATATTGAACCCCACCAAACAGACATTCAGATATATGGTGCACTATGCTGTGGGCTCTCTTAATCCTCTATGTCATGGATCAGCAACCTTCAGCATTCCAGCTGCTGTGACACTCCAACTCCCAGCATGCAAACTTGCTCGGCTGTTCTTATAACTCCCTTAGAAGTGAATGGAGCACTCTGCGAGTTGTAGTTTTCAAACACCTGGAGTGCAGGAAGTTGACGTTCCCATGCTGTAGGTCCTCGAGCAGTGCCAGACTGTCATTAGGCTACTTTCACACTAGCGTTTTGTGCGGATCCTTCTTGCTTCTGCACAGACGGATCCGCACGAATAATGCAAACGCTTGTATCCGTTAATAACGGATCAGTTTGCATTATTCATTAAAAAAAAAGTCTAAGTCAAAACGGATCCGTCTTGGCTTACATTGAAAGTCAATGGGGGACGGATCCGTTTTCCATTGCACCCATTGTGTCAGTGAAAAACTGATCCGCCCCATTGACTTACATTGTAAGTCTAGACGGATACGTTTGGCTCCGCATAGTCAGACGGTCACAAAAACGCTGCAAGCTGCGTTTTAGTGACCATCTAAAAAGCGCAATGGAGGCCAAACACAGCCACATTAATGCATTCTGAACGGATCCTTATCATTGGGGCTTAACTGATCCGTTTTAGGCCGCTTGTGAGAGACCTGAACGGATCTCACAAGCGGACCCAGAAACGCCAGTGTGAAAGTAGCCTTATATGCATTGTAATATACAAAGCAATTAATACAATGAATGGAGATAAAAAAAACATAGGTATAGTATGTATCATTTAGTGAAGGACCACAATATCATCCTTAATAGGAATGAGTCATCAAAAAAATTACTTATTGTTTAACGTTTTATGTTTAACATTTTTTTAGAATGTTTTTGATTTTTGTTTTAATTTTTCATATAGCTATATAAAAAAAAAAGAAGCTAAAATGCTGCATGTTTCGCACTGACCACTAGGCCTAATATTCCTGTTCTGTACAGGTAATTTTTCAGCAGTGATCATATTGTCATTACAATGACAGATATCACCTCTATCTAACAGAGGATCCCCCGTTCACAATAGGTGATGTCACAGCTTATCTACTCCCACAGAAGTCAATGAAGTCCCTCCTGTCGATTGCATCTATGGTACACGGTGGCTGTTCTCAAAGAACAGGAAGTCTAAATGTTTTAAGCCCAGTGGTCAGTGCAAAAACTGCACAATTTTAGGAATATTTTAAACATTTCATATTTTTAGACAAAATCTTAAATTTAACCAATGGGTCATTTCCTTTAATACAGAAAATTTAATGACCAGACAACTACACAGCCCCACCAGTATTGAAATATCTGAATGTGAAAATAGTGAGCACACACTGGTGCACATACTTCTACACACAGACCTACCAACACCTACACAGTCTACAGTACACATACACTGGCTCACTATTTTGTGCTCACCTAATGACTGGCTTGAATATCTTCCACAAGACTTTGATAAAGTTAGTTGGATGAACCACATACAGAGCCTTTAGATTCTTCTTGTACCTAGTAGAACAAGGAAAGGAATAAAACGGGGTCCTGAACATAGGGATCCGAGCCTATGTGGTATGTGTGCCCTAATAGGGCATATGGACAGTGGTTGTCCTAATGGGATACCTTTAATTGGACCTGGATAATTATACTTCTCACCAACCAAATGTAGTGAGAACCTTAACTTGGAGAACCCTTTTAATTGCTTCATAGTGATGTGATGGACACACATAATACAGAGCTGTGGTATGTAATAAGCCAAGCACCTGTGTGATCATCACATGTGCAGGACAGGGTTCTGTCTCCGGAAGTAAACTATTCATGTTCCTACTAAATGACAGCAAACTATTCATGTTCCTACTAAATGACAGCAAGCAGAGATCATGTGAATTGATACTGAATGTGCAGTACCATAGAACAGGGTACTTGCAAATGTATTCTTTATGTGATGTTTGTAGATTGCACTGTTTAGTGTTCCCTGATGCAGCAGAGGGAATTAGCTTTCCCCTCTGAGAGAGAAGCTTTCTAATGAGTATTTTTCCGTCAGTTCTGAGTTTTAGCCCCGTCTGTGAAAGGGATGCAAGTTCAGCACCAATCCCTGTGGGAAAGCTTGAGATGACATTCACAGACAGTCCAGGAACACAAGGCCATACATGCTAGTAATGTATTTGCTGTTTATGGCCAATATTGAGACTTTACTGCTTTTGAAAGGATTAACAGTTAATGGCATCTTTCGCACTTATATTACGGTTTGGCAGACCGTTTGATGATCTGCAACCCCAAGTCAGAAATTGTAGAACTGATTGTGAAACGTTTTGCATGTGGATGGTTTGTAGTCTCTGGCGCCTACCATACTTCCTTGCTATGTGTATGGAGGTTTTGTAGTCTAGGATGCCTACCACATTTTTTAAAGTTTTGCACACCTGTGATCATCTTGGTAAGGTTGCTAAGTGTTTGCCTACTACTCCTATTATCCTCGTTGTTGCTGTTTGCCTATATACAGCTATTGGGAAGAGATTAGCATTGTAAATTGTTGGAACTGTGCCTTGATATACTTGAATGTACTACAACTCCCATTCTGCACTTTACTAAAGAGAGATTTGTTTATACCAGTGGCCTGGTTACTGACTCCAGCACCATATGCCAGCCACTGCACCTACACCTGCTGTCTTGCATCTGCACCAGACTTGCAACCCTAATGGCACCCCAACTACCATCAGGCAGGAGCCCCAACATCAGAGTGTGCCCTAAAGGAAGAAAGGGTGTGCCCTCCTATCAATGCCCTGGCCTTAGGGAGCATCGGTGTGAGGATTGCCACTGTGAATAAATATTGCAGCCAGAGCCTTTACCACTCCCATCCTACACTCCTATGGGGCCGCAACAAACATATTTTGGAAAATAAGAAATCCTTGAAACCTTAAACTTTCACAAACAGACGAAAATCATAGCTGTATAGTAAGTAAACACCATTATAGGATACTATGCCATCGTTGATTTTCCAGCTGCAGGACAGACACATTCAGTTCCATTATTCTCATCTCACTTTGAAGACCTTACATTTGAGATTTGTGGTTCACAGTGACAGTGAAATGATTGGGTCAATTTTATCAAAAGTCTCTATGAAGTCTCGAGGACTGTGATTTGAAGATTCATGTAACAGAACAGTCAGCAAAACAGACAGGGACAAAAGAGACCATCAAAGCCTTTCATCGAAAATGCTGTGTACGCCAATAGTGTTCCATCCAAATAAGATGAAATACATTGTTTAATGGATCTGCTCTGCACACAAGGCGGCCTGAGATACTCATCTGCATTCTCATTAAATATAAGAAATAATAGGCCAGAGAAGCTGCAAAGTGGAGATATAACAAGCTGAAAGGCTAGATCCACCCAAGCAGCTTTTAAAGGGAATGTGTCATCAGAAAAAGACCTATTGTTTCGATCATACACTGCCTGTCCCAAAAAAAAAGTCTCCACCTGGATCTAACTAAGCAAATAGTTATGAGCCTCCTATTGGATAATTACTGCATGGGCGATTATCTTTCAGCTGGCAACAAGTTATATAACTGGTGCAATGAGTTGCTTCTCATTTCTTAAACAACCATGTCGAAAGACACATCTCGTGGTCGTGGAAAAGATGTTAGTCTGTTTGAGAAGGGTCAAATCATTGGCATGCATCAAGTAGAGAAAACATCTAAGGAGATTGCAGAAACTACTAAAATTGGGTTAAGAACTGTCTAACGCATTCATTATAAAAAATTGGAAGGATAGTGGGGACCCATAGTATTCGAGGAAGAACTGTGGCGGGAAAAAATCCTGAATGATCGTGATCGTCGATCACTTAAACATTTGGTGAAATCAAGTCAAAGAAAAACAACAGTAGAACTCAGGGCTATGTTTAATAGTGAAAGTAAGAGCATTTCAACACGCACAATACAAAGGGACACCAAGGGATTGGGACTGAACAGCTGTGTAGCCGTAAGAAAACCACTAATCAGTGAGGAAAACCAGAAAAAAAAGCTTAAATTTGCTAGAGAGCATAAAGATTGGACTCTGGAGCAATGGAAGAAGGTCATGTGGTCTGATAAGTCCAGATTTACCCTGTTCCAGAGTGATGGGCGCATCAGGGTAAGAAGAGAGGCAGATGAAGTGATGCACCCATCATGCCTAGTGCCTACTGTACAAGCCTGTGGGGGTAATGCTATGATCTGGGGTTGCTGCAGTTGGTCAGGTCTAGGTTCAGCAACAGTATGTGCTCCAAGAATGAGGTCAGCTGACTACCTGAACATACTGAATGACCAGGTTATTCCATCAATGGATTTTTGCTTCCCTGATGGCACAGGCATATTCCAAGATGACAATGCCAGGATTCATCGGGCTCAAATTGTGAAAGAGTAGTTCAGGGAGCACGAGACATCATTTTCACACATGAATTGACCACCAGTGTCCAGACCTTAACCCCATTGAGAATCTTTGGGATGTGCTGGAGAAGGCTTTGTTCAGCAGTCAGACTCCACCATCATCAATGCAAGATCTTGGTGAAAAATTAATGCAACACTGGATGGAAATAAATCTTGTGACATTGCAGAAGCTTATCGAAACAATGCCACAGCTAATGCGTGTCGTAATCAAAGCTGAAGGCGGTTCAACAAAATATTTTTGGTGGCGACTTTTTTTTGGGGACAGACAGTGTATTTTTATGTTAAACGTATATTTGAGGATTTTATTTTTTCCATATCGCTATCTAGATTTTAAAAAAATGTATATAATCCTGCAATCTTCACACTGGCCACAAGGGCATGATTCACTGTAAGGTACAAGTAACTTTTCAGTAGCTATCTTGTTATCACAGGAAGAATTACAATGGCAAGTAACACCTCTACATAGATAACACACCATTCATAATAGATGATATCACAGCTTGTCTACTCCCTCCTGACCTTTCTACGGTCACAGAGCATGCCTAGAAAACTCTCCAATATGAGTCTGTGGGGTGAGCTCCTGTCTATTGCGTCTATGACCCATGTATTCTCTCAGAAGACAGGAAGTCTTAGCATATTTTAGGCCAAGTAGTAGCCAATGTGAGAAAATTGCAGAATTATATGTTTTTTTTATTATAATTTTTTTGAAATAGAAAGGGACGTCTAAAAAGTACAAAAAAAAATTCTAAAAAAATTAACATAACATAATTTAAACAATAGGTCATTTGGTCATTTTCTGATGACAAACTCCCTTTGATGCTCCTCAGGATACAAGAACATAGTGCAAGCAATAAAAAGGTGCCTTAAAGTCAATGTCAATGTTTAAATGATTGTTAGGTCTAATATTTTATATCTTTATAGCATTTAGAGCTCCATTTTCTCAAACAGAGCTTCAACTTCTCTGCATAAAGTCTCTAGGGGGTGCTCAGGATCTTACTGCTAAACAGTATATGTAATGACCCAGAGTGCCATTACTACTTCTTTTGACACCTTACTACCATTTCCATGTGCTAATACATAATATCTGATGTATTTTGTGTCAAAGCCTGATAACTTGCATATTCATCCTGAAATTATTATGTTCAAGTGTAATAACCTGGTCCACCAGCAGATGGCACAAACAACATTGGCAGTGTTAGCTTTCCTGGAGAGGAACAGTTTGGTTCCTTCCAGTCCTCTGTAGCTAGAGGGAGGAGTTTAGATAGTTTGTGAGGAGTTCTAGTCTACCCTCCTTAGGGAGAGGTTGTGTGCTGGCTAGCAGGGCGCTGCCTGCTCTGCTAGGCCCAGAGTCCCTGCCTCTGAAGTCTACATGGTTGCTTTTCCCCTCCTGGGCTCGCATTGCCTCCTTTCAAGATGAGCCAAAGCTTGAGGTACTCTAAAGCCAGGACAAGAAGTTCCTAGTATTATAAGACAGACTACAAACTACAGCTAATTTAAGTTCCAGCAGAAGAGGAAGAGTTTCCTATTTATTTAGCTACCGCATAGCAGAGCTGAGATAGCTGCAGAAGAAGAATTTGCCTGCCAAAGTTAAGCCAAAAACTGCTGGATTACCAGTTTATGCAAAGTAAAGCAACTGTTCAATGTTACTCCAAAGTCTGGACTCCATTTATTCCCCTTGTCCATCATCCAATTCATGTATCCCTTTTGCACTGCTTTGGACCACATCATATCTGGGATCCACTGATATCAACGGAGGAACATTCTGACACGTGTCCATAACACCCTGCACCACTCTGGCAATCCTACATCTGGGTACCAACATTACAATCTACAAATCTACAAAGGGAGCCTTGTGCTTCTGCTGCTTGACCAAAGCTGGCATCACGTTCACTTTTTCTATAAGGATACCCAAGGCGTGGCCGTGGTGGGCCCATTGCATATACAGTAACCTGGTTGTCTCTTGCAGAGATGCCTAGGAAGATGAGGGGGCAGGATCTCAATAAACATTAAGCTCTGGCACTTGCCTATACCACACATTGGTGAGTTTTCCTGTGAGGATTTTATTTTGCTGTATAGAAGTTTAGGGAAAGGATAGGGAGGAATCATTCCACAGCATGGATGTCAAACTCATGGCCCTCCAGATGTTGCAAAACTACAACTCCCATCATTCCCTGATAGCTGTAGTATGCTCAGGCATGATGGGAGTTGTAGTTTTGCAACAGCTGGAGGGCCACGAGTTTGACATCCCTGTTCCACAGTATTGAAGCAGAACAGGGTTCAGTAGGGGAGTTTACAGCCCGAGTAATAGGAACAATCCTATTACACCTTGCTGCACTGACTGGCGATCCAAATTGCCATTACACAGCTCTGTAATTCCAGCAAACCGTTATTATTGGGGTGCAAGTGCTGTTTGATACAGCCACCAACAAGGTTTATTACAAGGAAATATTTCTATGTCTTATTTGCCCATGTGCGGTGCAGTTATATGTTCGAAAGCATTTTTTGGCTTGTATTAGTGGGAAAAAAGGGCTTATTAGCAGTTGTGTGGCAAAGTGAGAAAATTACATCCCTTTTTGGCGTGCATTAGTGACAAAATATATATATTTGCCGTTCAACGGTGCAGTTATATGCTCTAAAGCCCTTTTTTGCGTGTATTGAGGCACAAAAAAAAAGTATTTACTGTTGTGTGGTGAAGTGAGGACATTAAACCCCTTTTGGCCGTGTATTAGTGGCAAAAAATATATATTTTGCCGTTCAGCAGTGCAGTTATATGTTCTAAAGCAGCGGTCCACAACCGCCGGGCTGCGGCCCAGGACCGGGCCCTGGAAGATTGTTTGCCGGGCCGCGGCGATTAGGGCCGTCTTTAATGCGGTACTAATGAAGCGCTTCCATTATGGAAGCGCTTCATTAGTACCGGAGGATCAGGAAGTGGTGAAGGATCTGTACTCACCGCTTCCTGGTCCTCGGCTCAGCTATTGGCTGTGCGCCACGATACACAGCTGACAGCAGGATGAAGAGGATCGCAATGGTGAGGAGCGGTGGCGTCCAGGAGCAGGAGAGGTAAGTGGTTTTTATTATGGCTTCTCAGTGGCGTGGCAGTTTTTGTTAAGCCGCCAGAGTAGTGTTGAGCGCAAATATTCGAAAAGCAAATTTTTATCTCGAATATCACAACTTCGAGAATTCGCGAATATTTTGAATATAGTGCTATATATTCATTTTTCAAATATTCGTCATTTTTTTCCATCTGAAATCATGATTCCTCCCTGCTTCTTGCTTGTGGGCCAATGAGTCATTGGCCCGCAAGCAACTTAAGCTGGGAGGAATCATGACTTCAGATGGAAAAAAAATATGAATATTCTAAAAAACAAATATATAGCACTATATTTAATATAGTGCTATATATTAGTTTTTAGAATATTCGTAATTTTTTTCCTCTCTGAAGTGAACAGTGTTCACTTCAGATACAAAAAAATGATGAATATTCTAAAAAACGAATATATAGCACTATATTGAATATAGTGCTATATGTTAGTTTTTTAGATTATTCATTATTTTTTTCCATCTGAAGTGAACACTGAACAATGTTCACTTAGTGAACAGTGTTCACTTCAGATGGAAAAAAATGACGAATATTCAAAAAAAACGAATTATTATTCGTTTTTTAGAATATATATATTTTTTTCTATCTGATGTCATGATTCCTCCCTGCTTAAATTGCTTTTGGGACAATCATGTGTTCAGATGGAAAAAATGCTGAATATTCTAAAAACAAATATATAGCACTATATTCTACAGTGCTATTTATTAGATTTTGACCCACGCCTGTATTGATCACATAATATTCGCATATTACGCGATCATTACCTTGCCTATTTTCGAGTAAAAAAAAAAAGAATGTAGAATATAACGAATATTCGAATTCACAAATATTCTACAAAATATTAGCGAAATATCGCAAATTACAATGTTGCCCCTGCCGCTGATCACTACAGAGGAGGTGAACATAGCCATTTGTAGAATCTGTGGGCAGAAGGTGAAGCGTAGCCAGGGTGCCAATGTTGGCACCACGGCCCTGCATCAACATATGCAGCGTCACCATAAAGTGGCTTGGGAGAACCATGGCTCCGATGTAGTGGTCCAGCCTGCCGCAGCAACTAGAGACATCATATGTAGTCAGTTGGCCGCTGCCAATCTGCGCCATCGTACATCCTCTCTCAGGTCTGACCCTGAGGGGCTCTCTGTGCTAACGCTCCTCTGCCATGGCGGCGGTGGCAGGGTGTGGTGGTAGGAGCAGTTTAGGATCCATCAGCAGCAACTTGAGGCCTTGAGTCTAGAGTCCCTGATAAGCAGCTTTCTTTACACGCCTACTGAAGAAACTATTTACCAGCAGCAGCAGCAGCTAGATTTGGAGCAGGACCTGAACCAGCTGGTGGTGGCATACTTAGATAGCACCCTGCCACCCCACATTGAAGATCCGCTGGACTACTGGGCAGCCAAACTGGATTTGTGGCCGCAACTGGCAGAGTTTGCCCTGGAAAAGCTGTCCTGCCCGGCCAGTAATTTGGCATCAGAGCGGGTGTTTAGTGTGGCGGGCCATAGTTACCCCAAGAAGAACTCGCCTGTCCACCCAAAATGTGGAGAGACTGACCTTTGTCAAGATGAATCAGGCGTGGATCAGCCAGGATTTCCACCCACCAATGACTGATGCATCAGACTAGATTATCCATGGTGCCACACCAACACTTTGACAAAAGAAACGGGTTTCTTATGGCTACCTGCCTCAGCTACTATTCTGATGCTGCCACCCGCCTGATGCCACACATCTGATGCCAAGTGCTCCTTCTTTCACCCACCATCTTCAGCTGGTACTGGTATTTCCACCAACCTCCCTACTCTGTCATTGTGCCACTCTGTGGCCTCCTGATGCTGCTGCTGCCACCTCCACACTGGTATTGTGCCACTCTGTGGCCTCCTGATGCTGCTGCTGCCACCTCCACACTGGTATTGTGCCACTCTGTGGCCTCCTGATGCTGCTGCCACCTCCACACTGTCATTGTGCCACTCTGTGGCCTGTGGCCTCCTGATGCTGCTGCTGCCACCTCCACATTGTCATTGGGCCATTCATTGTCATCGTGCCAATCTGTGGTCTCCTTATGCTGCTTCAATCTCACCACTATGTCATAGGGCCACTCTATGGACTTCTCATGCTGTTCCTACCCTCCCCACTTCAGGACTGGGCCACTATTTTGCCTTTCGGCCTGGCTAACATCATCATTTATTTGAACCTTTTTCTGATCTGTCAGAAGGAAGGAAAAATGAGACGCACAACGGATCCTGTCTATGTAACAGCTGTAAGGCCTGCATGACGTCCCTATTTTGCATCAGAATTGGCTTATGATTTGGTAGCCAAAAACAGGAGTGGGTACAAAACACAGAAGACATGCAAATATTCCATTCACTAATCATCTCTGTTTTGGATCCACTCCTGTTTTTTTTGCCTTAGCAATACTGATGGATTACTGACCAAATGCTGACCGAGTGAAGGCAGATGCTCCACAGACAGAATCTGTTTTTTGGGGTTATTGTTCTGCAAGATCAGAGGAAGGGCAAAATAATTAGGGACGTCAACGCAAACTTACTGCTGACACCCTCTCCACTCTGTCAGGGAGCTCTACTTGTGTAAGTGTGTAATACGACAGGTTCTATAGAAATGTGGAATCAGTGAATTGGTGTAAAAGGAGTCCGCTCTTTTACGCTATAGTAGGATCTTGGGCCTCTGCACGATTCTTTATACCTGGCGCTAACATTGACCTGTAAGGCCGAGTTCACATTTGAGTTATTTCGTCAGTGTTGGCCCCGTGACTGCCCAAATAAGTGAAGTGTGCAGTGATTCTAAGAGCTTCGCCTGTCATCTACATGTCATACTGACTCACAGTATTGTTTCACTACCACAGCAGACTCCCTATGCGTGTTACTGCAAGGCACAGTGTTCTACACCACTATAAAGGCTCTCTGCAGCCAGAAAATAGCAATTTTTTTATGCGATTCTCTGCAAATAAATTCGGATTAAACCAAATTTTGTCTGGAAATTCGGCGAACTGGCCGAATAATTTTTTTTTAGAAATTAGCTAGTCTCTAATTATAATTCATGGGACACTACTAGCGGTATTAATACAGGCCAGAGCACGACAAGGGGGAAGTATTATAATTCATGGGGCACTACTAGCGGTATTAATACAGGCCAGAGCACGACCAGGGGGAAGTATTATAATTCATGGGGCACTACTGGGACATTAATACACACATTATAATATGCTATACATTATTATTATTATTAGAGATGAATGAATAATTGAAAAGTTTGATTCGGCCCATTCACCGAATTTTACCCCAAAATTAGCTTAATGACGAATTACTTTGTCACAAAGCGCATTTTTTTGTAAGTAGCGGGTGCAATGACAGGGAGCTCCGCCCCGTCATTGTACCCCTTATACATGATCGCTGCATCTGATTGTAAAAACTGTGTAAAATTAACAATAAAAAAAGATGTAAAATCAAACTTACCGCCTCCATTTACTTGCGACGGGCCGGCCACCGCCATCTTGCTTGAAGAGCTGGAGCAAAATTTCGCGCGGCGTGAGATTACGTCAACACGCACGTGATTTTGGCCGAGATCCTCAATCAAGATGGAGGCTGGCGGACTATCGCGAGCAAATGGAGGAGGTAAGTTTGAATTTTTTGTTTTTTCTTACACTATTTCAGGTTAAATTGATTCGCTGACACGAAGCACAAGTAAATTCGACTTCGAGGTGAATTGAATTAATCCTGAAATTCGGAATGAATTCCACTTCGTGGGATTCGATTTGCTCATCTCTAAATATTATACCATTATATTATGACTAAAAGCAGTCTGGCTATGTATTGTAGTGCCTCCTATATCAGCAGTCTGCCTATGTATTGTAGTGCCTCCTATATCAGCAGTCTGGCTATGTATTGTAGTGCCTCCTATATCAGCAGTCTGGCTATGTATTGTAGTGCCTCCTATATCAGCAGTCTGGCTATGTATTGTAGTGCCTCCTATATCAGCAGTCTGGCTATGTATTGTAGTGCCTCCTATATCAGCAGTCTGGCTATGTATTGTAGTGCCTCCTATATCAGCAGTCTGCCTATGTATTGTAGTGCCTCCTATATCAGCAGTCTGCCTATGTATTGTATTGCCTCCTATATCAGCAGTCTGCCTATGTATTGTATTGCCTCCTATATCAGCAGTCTGGCTATGTATTGTAGTGCCTCCTATATCAGCAGTCTGGCTATGTATTGTAGTGCCCCCTATATCAGCAGTCTGGCTATGTAGTCTAGAGCACTCTCCTATAAAAGCAATCTGGCTATGCAGCAAGTGTAGCACCCGAATAACAGTCTGGCTATATAGTGTAGTAGAGTGGCTCCTATACCAGCAGTCTGTCTATGTAGTCTAGGACCCCCTATAATAGAAGTCTGGCTGCATAGTGTAGAGAGCCCCCTTTAACAGCAGTGTGGCTATGGGCTTGATGGCTTTGTACAACAGCAGTCTAGCTATGCAGTAAATGTAGCACCCCGAATAACAGTTGTCTGGCTATATATTGTATAGTGGCCCTATACCAGCAGAGTGCCCACTATAACAGCAGTTTGACTATGTAGCTTTGACAACTCCCTATAACAGTATTCTGACTGTGTAGGTTGGAGTGCCCCATATAACAGCAGTCTGGCTATGTACGTTTGACTGCTCCCTGTGTAGGTTGGAGTGCCCCCTATAAAGCAGTCTGGCTATGTACGTTTGACTGCTCCCTGTGTAGGTTGGAGTGCCCCCTATAACAGCAGTCTGGATATGTACGTTTGACTGCTCCCTGTGTAGGTTGGAGTGCCCCCTATAACAGCAGTCTGGCTATGTACGTTGACTGCTCCCTGTGTAGGTTGGAGTGCCCCCTATAACAGCAGTCTGGTGACTCCTGGGTCTTTATGTGTAAAGTGAGACTTGAACATATAAGATAACAGTACCCCTTCCCTTGAGGAAACCCTGCATACGCCACCGCATACCAAAACATACAAATAACTTACTTCCGATCAAAAGCCTTATAGGCGCTCTGTAGCCAGCTCAGCGAGGGTTTGTTCCTGCTGTTTAGACCATAGTGAAAATAGACCACAGTGTAGTCATTCTCCACATACTGGTCTAACGTGTATTTCAGATATCTGAAAGACAAAAATGATTATAAAAAGAGATAATTATTCTGAGAAGTTTTTCACACACCGCATCACTTAACACTGAATCGGCCCAAATAATTGTTAGTTTCCTCATGGAACTTAAAGGGTTGTTCCTTCTCGACCACATTGAACTGTCTGAGCGTGAACTGCAGCCACAAACTGACTGACTGAGGTGTCTCTCACCCCAGTCAGTCACTAGAGTCGGCCATTAGTGAAGAGTCGGCCTAAAGTGAAGACATGCTGCAGGCCACGACGCAGCTCACCTGAAAGGTCTTCACATCTAGGTGTTTTACGTTTTGAGGTGAAGCAAGTGGTCTGCCTAGGCTGGTTCCATCTCACCATGGAAGGCCAGGATGGGGCAACACTTTAAAGTCAATCATAGTCAGCCATTTTGGAGGCTGTAGGCCCATTCTGTCCTTCAGCGTGCCTCAATTTTAAGTTTCTTGCCATGGATTCATACAGAATATGTTCGATTGAATGTCGCAGTATGGAGACTAATAATACAAGAATGTTGCTCCAGTCAGATTTCAAAGTGTTAAAAAATATCACACATTAGAAATGTCCTTATGGTAAATATGAAGGAAAAGGGGTTGCAACTGTGCAGAAGCTTCACACGGCGTACATCATATGCTCTGGGCGACTAAACCTCACTTAATAGAATGTATTGTGACATTTTACTGACATGAAAGCCATTAGAGGATACAGGTTTATACTCAGAGCCTCGGGCAATAATCTGTACCATGTCTAGGCTTTGCCAGGATTAATTAAAAAAAATAATTATCTACCTAGAACACTTCTGTTAAGTTTTTGTAATGGAACAGCAGCATGATATAGGCCTTAAAGGGATTGCTATCCGCCATAAACGACTCAGCACATGACTACTGGTTGTGTGTGGTATTGCTGCTCAGCCTCCATTCACATCAACAGACGGGAGTATCAATAACACATGCAAGCCATGGATACCTGTGGTGATGTTTTTAGAAGAAAGCAGACTTTTTTTATTTTATTTCTATACAACCCATTGACAAGCTAATAGCATTTCTCATTGCTCTACCCTTGCATGTTTTGCGCAGTCCAGTCTTACTGGATTGATCATAAAAATGGTATATACCGTAATTGCTGTCATCTGCAAGGGTTCAATCCTCCTGCAGTGCCTCCACAGGTGAAATAAGGCATTACACAATTCCCTTCAAAATAGGTTGTCTATGTAATGCATAGACTTTGCGGGTCCTACATAGCAGAAAACTCTCTTTTTAGCCATTCCCCCCCCCTTGATTAACTCTAAATTCTGTAATAGGGTGTATGAAATTGGGTTCAGGTGGAATGATGTGCCTCTTCTAATAATATACAGCCTATGCCAGCTTTTTAGGCCTCATGCACACAACAGTTTTATTCCGTGTCCGTTGCGCAGTTTTTCGTGATTTTCTGCCGAGCCATTGATTTTCAATGGGTCCGTTGAAAACTCGGCTAATGCACCGTTTGCAATCCGCGTCTGTGAACCGTGGTTCCAGTCTGTCAAAAAAATAAAACCTGTCCTATTATTTTCACGGAAAACGGCTTGCGGACCCATTCAAGTCAATGGGACCGCTAAAAAACGCGGAGGCACACAAGATTGTCGTCCGCGTCCGTTTTTTTCCTATCATTTTCATGGCAAACCTGTCCTAGACTTTTTTTTACATTCCTTTATGTCTGGTGGTCCTCCAAAAATAAAGGAAGACACACGGAAACAAAAACGGAAACAGATCACAGAACAACGGAACCCCATTTTGCGGAACGGAACAACGGTCGTTTGCATGAGGCCTTATACCGCTAAATCACTGGGCTGTCATGTAGCACATCTCTGACAACTCATCCAGGGAATATTTTTCCTATATAAAGTCTGTTGGAAGTGCTTATGAAGCCTATGCCCATCGCCACTAGTGTTCAGTGAATCCGATCTGAATTTCAGGGAAAAAATTGATTCGCCGAGAAGCCGAATTTCCTTGTGCTTCATGGTAGTAAATCGATTTGACCTAAATGGTTGTAATTAAAAAAAAACATACTTACCTCCTCCATTTGAGCACAAAGAGTCGCCATCTTGATTGAAGTTGAGTATCTTTTTTTTTCTCCAATTTTACACTGTATTATTACTTTCAGATGCCACGATCAGCTATGAACGCGGCATCTGAGGGGTACAATGATGGGGTCATTGCGCCCACTACTTACAATGAAATGCACTTCGTGACAAAGTAGCTTGTCAGGAAGCAAACTTTTTTTGTAAAATCCGCCGAAGCAGCCGAATCAAACCTTTTAATACTTTGCTCCTCTCTAATTGCCACCTCTGGGGCACTGTGGCACTAATCCACTAATCTAGTGCTGTAGGATAACATTGCCTGTGGTATAAATGCTATGACTTACTCCAGGAGTCGGACATGATCAATCTCATGACAAGGAGGGAGACGGCAGCAACTGAATGTGATCACTTTTCTTCCCGAGTTGTCATCTCCTGGAAGGCAAAATATATCATAGCGTCATATACTGCAGTTACCAGTTACATAACGTTACCAGCAATTCAGGCATGTATCTTGTGATGGAAAAACGGAACTATACTGTAATCAGAGGTCTCCCCTCCAAGGCATAAGGTGTATACTGTACCCAAATACAATACATTATTTCTAGTGTTTTTCTCCAATTGCAATCATAGCGCTGAACACTGCCATGTAAAGTCAAATAATGCTTTAATAAAGTGCACACAGTGCTACCCTTCTGTATCTAAATAATCCTGACATATAGTACCCACCTAACAATCCCATATACAGTAGTTCAAACACAATACTGCCATTCTGTGCAAAAATAATATCACCATTCCATGCCTAAGTAATACAGTATCTGAATAAGGCTACATGCACACGACCGTTGTGCATTTTGCGGTCTGCAAATCGCCGAACGGCATGGACAGTCTTTAATATAACTGCCTATTCTTGTCTGCAAAGCGCGGACAAGAATAGGACATGTTATTTTTTTTTTTTGCGGGGCCGCGGAACGGAGCAACGGTTGCGGACACCACACGGAGTGCTGTCCTCATCTTTTGCGGCCCCATTGAAGTGAATGGGTCCGCATCCGATCCGCCAAAACAAAACAACGGCCGTGTGCATGAGGCCTAATACTGACATATAGTGCCCACCTAACACTACAGTTCACACACAAACTGCCATTCTATGCACAAATAATATCAACATACCGGGGGAGAGTTATCAAACTGGTGTAAAGTAGAACTGGTCTAGTTGCCTAAAGCAACCAGATTCCACCTTCCAAAGAAGCTAGGGCAACTAAACCAGTTCTACTTTACACCAGTTTGATAAATCTCCTCCAAAGTGCCTAAATAATACAATGTCCGAATTAGTGTACTTTCACACTAGCGTTAAAGTTTTCCGGTATTGAGTTCCGTCCTAGGGGCTTAATACAAAAAAAAAAACGCTGTAGTTTTGTCCTAATGATAGTGGGCACAGAAGGCATACTGAATGCCCACCATGGTGTCATTGAGCATCAGGGTAAGGGTTAATTGGGATTTATAATTTCTCTCATTTTCCCGCCTTTTGTATTCTAATGAATGTCATTTTTACATTTTCTGAGGTGATTCTAATGCTGCAATCTGATTGGTACCTGGTTGCCTACCTGTTGCTGAGGTACCTGTTTTCTGCCTGTTCCTGATTGGAGATTAAGATTTCTGGGGCGGGAAAATCGAATATTTAAGGAAGGTCGCATCAGGTCCGGAGCTTGTCCGCCGCGGAGCCTGGAAGAAGAGGACGCCGTCCCGCCCGCCCTCCCATTATTTTAGAATATAAAAAATAAAAATACATTTAAAGTCGTGGTCTGATATTGAAGGGGGGTTAGTCACCCAGCTTTGCTGGGGGGACAATTGTGGACTCAATGAATTTTAAATGAGTATTTATTTATTGGTTATTTATTTCATTATTATGGTGATTTTATCAGTATTATTATATTTATGTAACCCTTAATAAAAGACCACGGCCAATTTCTACTACAATCTTTGTTTTGTGTTTCTTTTAACCAGTTTAGAAGTTAAGTTTGATTATTCAGTATGAGTAATTGCTCATATGGCACCATGCATTCTGAATGGAAAGCAATCCATTCAGTATGCATCATGACCAGGGTATTGTCGAATCGCTTCCCATAATTTACCCCATTCCCCAAAAAGACACGACAACATGGGTGGTTTTAATTGGCCACAGCAGCCATTTTATTATAAACATAAATAACATAACTTATTAAATAACAACGTCCCCAAGGCCTCCCTACCTGGAGGCCCGCCCACATAGCCTTCACTGAAAAACATGGGGAGGGTCATTGGAGCCCCATAAACCAGCCAATTAACTGCCCACACCCCTCCTTCAGATTACCTCTAGCCATTAAACGCCAGCTCAGAGGCAGAACCCGTTAACCCTGGGCAACACGAGGGAAGATACCCGCCATACGCCACTCCATCATCCAATACCTGGGGAGTCCAGAGCCTCCTTTGGCTCCCTCCCCACCACGCCAGAGCCACCATAACCACCAACTCCAAGGACCCCCCCACCGCCCTGCCTCGGCCGCCATGACAGAAAAGGCCCTCCCTGCCTAGCCAATTCAACACCACCCCTTCATAACCACCCAAAAAACTCCCCGCACACCTCCTTCCCTCCAGTAAATGAAGCCTCCTCAAGGGTGGGTGGGTGGGGGCTGTTACACCACGTCTGTCCCCCTGCACTGACCCTTTTCCCGCCCCTGCTACCCTCTTATAAAACCTTACCCCCTTCCCCTGCACGCCGCCTCCTCTTCCCATACATTAACCCCTCCCTGACCTTCCTTCACCTATCACTCCCTCCCAACCTGGTCATGTCAGGCCTCCCCCTAGGCTTTCAGGCCCAGGCCCGGCCTGAACTGGAGGTCTTCAGTTCAGTCCCTTTTATGGTATTTGGCCGGAACACTTGCCAGAATGCCGGATCCGGCATTCATTTCCATTTAAATGTATTAATGCCAGATCCGGTACCAAGTGTTCCAGAAAAATAGATCCGGTTTTCCGGTCTGTGCATACCTTTAAAAATGTGAAAAAAATTAATACCGGATCCGTTTTTCCGGATGAAACCAGAGAGACAGATCCAGTATTTCAATGCATTTGTCAAACGGCAACGGAACATCCTGATGGATTCCTCTAACGCTAGTGTGAAAGTACCCTAATGCTTTCATATAGCGCCGACCAAACACTACCACGTAGTTAGCATACACAACACCGCTCAGCGCCCAAATAAAACAACCATCCTGTATCTAAAAAACATGCTCCAATCTTACGTTACTTTTGGGGTTCTAAACCTTGAGAACTCAGGGTTCTTGTCCAATCTGCCACCACTGCTCGTCCACACCTACTGTCATTGTAATGTCTATTCTGGAGACCATTGTCATCACAGCAGCAAACAGGTTAATGAAATCAAACATTTTTTTTTTTTTGTGTGCGGTTTAACGCAGGTTCCTGGGCTTTGATCTGAGCGCTTCTAAAAGGAAAAATCTAATTAGCTTTAAAAACCCATTACCAGAGAGGAATGCTTGTTTGGATTACATTACATGTAAGGGGCTGTTAATCCAGCAGGATACAACTCAAACATTCAGTGAAGGCATGGGAAGATCGTACACTGCACTGGGCTAAATGTAGGAAGACATTTTACAATTCCCAGATTATTTTGTTACCATAGATTCAACTATTTTTCTGGGAACCTCCAACCCAAGAAACATATGAAGAAGAAGAAGTGAGAAAAACGTAACCTTAGGCCTCAAGCACACGGCCATTCAGTATTTTTTGCGGTCCGGCGCATTGTAGAAATGCCTATTCTTGTCCGCAAAATGGACCACTTGTGGGGACACGGAACGGAGCAACGGATGCGGACAGCACACGGCTTTTGCGACCCTATTGAAGTGAATGGGTCCGCATCAGAGCCGCAAAAACAGCGGCAAAGATCCAAACAACTGCCGTGTGCATGAGGCCTTACATTGAAATTTGAGTGGTCCTGGCTGTGCCATTATATTTCCGTCAACTACAACTGTCCATTTGAGTAGGGTTGCCAACTTTACTGCCAAAAAATATCAGCCAGGTAACAGGGAGTGTACTTTTGTGTTTGTAGCTTCACACAAATCATTTTCATTATCTAATAACCCTAACATTGTTAGTTATCTAAGGGGTGAATGTCAGCATCCCTGGTGGTCTAGTGTGATGAAGGTGGTTAATATCAGGGTCCCTGGTGGTCCAGGGTAGTAAGGTGTTCATGTCAGCATCTCTGGCTGTCTAGGATAGGGAAGGAGTTACTGTCAGCATCTGTGTCTAGTGATTGTCTACTGCCAACTCCCAAGCTCGAGTGAAGTTTTCTCTTGCAGGAAGCTGAATGCATGTTCTAAAAATGTGAAGAGCAAAAAATGGATAGAGTGGACTCTGTGCATGCGATTTAACACCCAAGGCTTCTCTTGCTGTGTGCAGGCAGAGCTAAATGTAATTGTTATTGCTGGTGAAAATGTAAAAAACCTCTTGTTAGCATGATCAACCCTATTAAACCAGACATATGGCCTAAGTAGGGTAGGGTTGATCATGCTGAAGAAACCCATACCTTTCTTTCCTTTGTAGCTTGCATGGTTGTGGAGAAATGACCAATTTGATCTTTATGCAAATCAGCACTTGGAGCACCAAGGCACAAGCTGCAGCGTTCAGCATGATCAACCCTACCAGGTTCTAAATAGTGTGAGGGGTGTTACAGGGTTAGGCCTCATGAATGGGTCCATGGTGTTTCTATCCGTGCCTCCGCACCACAAAAAAATCTTTTTTTGCGGTGCGGACGGATCACGAACGCATTCAAGTTGGTCTCAAATCGCGGTCCCCAATGCACGGAACGGCCATGTGCATGATGCCTTAGGAAAACATAGCTACTTTCTTTTACAAACAGTGCCACACCCATCGACAGGTTGTGTGTTGTATTGCAGCTTAACGCTATTGCTTGACCTGCAATACCAAACACAACCCATGGGCAGCCTTGACATTTTATTTTTAACTTATTTTCTTGACATTAACAGTCATCTCTATGATTTTAGACTACTTCTTGGTTCCTGTGGGACATAGTCAGAAGCTCACTGTAGACACAAGTATTAGCATTAGCAGAGTCTATAAAACGGAGGGCACTTACTGTCACAGTGGGTCGGCTGACTAGCCTAGCTTTGGCTTACCAAGCATAAGGTATGTTAACCCAGATCTAACTGGGTCCCCAACATCCAGTGGGCCTTGGAATCTGCCCAGGTTATCAATTGTGAAATACTTGAAAATCAAACAAACATTCTGAAAATCAGAGATTATTATTAGGCTACTTTCACACTTGCGTTCGGGGTTCCGCTCGTGAGTTCCATTTGAAGGCTCTCACAAGTGGCCCCGAAAGGATCCGTACTGCCCCAATGCATTCTGAGTGGATGCGGATCCGCTCAGAATGCCTCAGTTTGGCACCGTTTGGCCTCCGTTCCGCTCAGCTGGCGGACACCCGAACTCTGCTTGCAGTGTTCGGGTGTCCGCCTGGCCGTGCGGAGCAAAACGGATCCGTCCAGACTTATAATGCAAGTCAATGGAGACATATCCGTTTGACGTTGACGCAATATGGTGCAATTGAAAACGGATCCGTCCCCAATTGACTTTCAATGTAAAGTCAGGAGTCCATATTAATATACCATCGGATCGGAGTTTTCTCCAATCCGATGGTATATTTTAACTTGAAGCGTCCCCATCACCATGGGAACGCCTCTATGTTAGAATATACCATCGGATTTGAGTTAGATCGTGAAACTCAGATCTGACAGTATATTCTAACACAGAGGCGTTCCCATAGTGATGGGGATGATTCAAGTTAGAATATACTGAGAACTGTGTAATAACTGCCCCCTGCTGCCTGGCAGCACCTGATCTCTTACAGGGGGTTGTGATCCACAGGGGGCCGCACTGGCCACCAATGAATATAATACTGGGGGGGGGGCCCGCACGGGCCACCAATGAATATAATACTGGGGAGGGAGGGGGGTCTGGCCCCTGCTGCCCGGCAGCACCTGATCTCTTACAGGGGGCTATGATACTCACAATTAACCCCTCAGGTGCGGCACCTGAGGGGTTAATTGTGCAGATCACAGCCCCTGTAAGAGATTGGGTGCTGCCAGGCAGCAGGGGGCAGTTATGTACACAGTTATTTTAGTATATTCTAACTTGAAGCGTCCCCATCACCATGGGAACGCCTCTGTGTTAGAATATACTTCGTGAAAACTCAGATCGGAAAAAAACAGTTATGCAGACGGATCCGTTCTGAACGGATACCATCGTTTGCATTATAGGAGCGGATCCGTCTGTGCAGACACCAGACGGATCCGCTCCGAATGCAAGTGTGAAAGTAGCCTTAGAGATGAGCGAATCGAAGTTGACGAAAAATTTGATTCGCACCGAATCCGAATTTCCTCAAGCTTCCTTGTAAAGAATCACATTTCCTAAAATGGCTGCTGCATATGTGAGGAGATGGAGCAAGGAACTCTGGGAAGACGGGATCCCCCACAATGCCATGCATGCAGCCAATCAGCAGCCAGCCAGCCCTGTAATGTCACAGCCCTATAAATAGCCTCAGCCATCTTGGATTCTGCCATTTTCCAGTGTACTTAGTGAAGGGAGAGATGTCAGCAGGCGCTAGGGACAGCGCTAGGAAAGACTTCATTGCTAAAAAACGATTTACAAGTGCAGGGAAAGATTATTCAAGGTGTAGGGAAAGGATAGGGAGGAATCATTCCACAGCATTTATGTTGAACAGGGTTCAGTAGGGGAGGTTACAGCCTGGGTAATAGGAAAAATCCCATTACACCTTGCTGCACTGACTGGGGATCTAAATTGTCATTATACAGCTCTGTAATTCCAGCAAACCGTTCTTGTTATTGGGGTGCAAGTGCTGTTTGATACAGCCATTATAAGGGTTTATTACAAGGAAATATTTCTACGTCTTATTTGCAGTGCAGTTATATGTTCGAAAGTGTTTTTTTGGCTTGTATTAGTGGGAAAAAAGGGCTTATTAGCCGTTGTGTGGTGAAGTGCGAACATGACATCCCTTTTTGTCATGTATCAGTGGCAAAAGTAAAATATATTTGCCGTTCAGCGTGCAGTTATATGTTCTAAAGCCGTGTGTGGTGTGTATAAGTGGAAAAAAAATAAGGGCCTATTTGCCGTTCAGCGGTGCAGTTATACGTTCTAAACCCTTTTTGGCATGTTTTAGTGGCAAAAAATATATATATTTGCCGTTCTGCAAATATGTAAAGCCCTTTTGGCGTGTTTTAGTGGTGAAAAATAATAAAAGGCTTATTAGCCGTTGTGTGTTGAAGTGAGAAAATTACAGCCCATTTTGGTGTGTATTAGTGGCAAAAAATATACAGTCCGGTCCATAAATATTGGGACAGCAACACAATTCTAACATTTATGGCTATACACCACTACAATGGATTTGAAATGAAACAAACAAGATGTGCTTTAACTGCAGACTGTCAGCTTTAATTTGAGGGTATTTACATCCAAATCAGGTGAACGGTGTAGGAATTACAACAGTTTGCATATGTGCCTCCCACTTGTTAAGAGACCAAAGGTAATGGGACAATTGGCTTCTCAGCTGTTCCTATGGCCAGGTGTGTGTTATTCCCTCATTATCCCAATTACAATGAGCAGATAAAAGGTCCAGAGTTCATTTCAAGTGTGCTATTTGCATTTGGAATTTGTTGATGTCAACTCTCAAGATGAGATCCAAAGAGCTGTCACTATCAGTGAAGCAAGCCATCATTAGGCTGAAAAAACAAAAACATACCCATCAGAGAGATAGCAAAAACATTAGGCGTGGCAAAAACAACTGTTTGGAACATTCTTAAAAAGAAGGAACGCACCGGTGAGCTCAGCAACACCAAAAGACCCAGAAGACCATTGAAAACAACTGTGGTGGAAGACCGAAAAATGCTTTCCCCGGTGAAGAAAACACCCTTCACAACAGTTGGTCAGATCAAGAACACTCTCCAGGAGATAGGTGTGTGTGTGTCAAAGTCAACAATCAAGATAAGACTTCACCTGAGTGAATACAGAGGGCTCACCACAAGATGTAAACCATTGGTGAGCCTCAAAAACATGAAGGCCAGATTAGAGTTTGCCAAACGACATCTAAAAAAACCTTCACAGTTCTGGAACAACATCCTATGGACAGATGAAACCAAGATCAACTTGTACCAGAGGGATGGGAAGAGAAGAGTATGGAGAAGGAAAGGAACTGCTCATGATCCTAAGCATACCACCTCATCAGTGAAGCATGTGGTAGTTTCATGACGTGGGCATGTATGGCTGCCAATGGAACTGGTTCTCTTGTATTTATTGATGACGTGACTGGTGACAAAAGCAGCAGGATGAATTCTGAAGTGTTTCGGGCAATATTATCTGCTCATATTCAGCCAAATGCTTCAGAACTCATTGGACGGCGCTTCACAGTGCAGATGGACAATGACCCAAAGCATACTGCAAAAGCAACCAAAGAGTTTGTTAAGGGAAAGAAGTGGAATGTTATGTAATGGCCAAGTCAATCACCTGACCTGAATCCGATTGAGCATGCATTTCACTTGCTGAAGACAAAACTGAAGGGAAAATGCCCCAAGAACAAGCAGGAACTGAAGACAGTTGCAGTAGAGGCCTGGCAGAGCATCACCAGGGATGAAACCCAGTGTCTGGTGATGTCTATGTGTTCCAGACTTCAGGCTGTAATTGACTGCAAAGGATTTGCACCCAAGTATTAAAAAGTGAAAGTTTGATTTATGATGATTATTCTGTCCCATTACTTTTGGTCCCTTAACAAGTGGGAGGCAAATATGCAAACTGTTGTAATTCCTACACCCTTCACCTGATTTGGATGATTTTCATTTCAAATCCATTGTGGTGGTGTATAGAGCCAAAAATGTTAGAATTGTGTCGATGTCCCAATATTTATGGACCTGACCGTATATATTTGCCATTCAGTTGTGAAGTTCCAATGTGCTACAGCCATTTACAGGGTGAATTAATAGGATAGATAAGCACTGATGGATTACTGACCAAATGCTGACCGAGTGAAGGCAGATGCTCAACAGACAGGATCCGTATTTTGGGGGTTATTGTTCTGACGGATCAGGGGAAGGGCAAAATAATCAGTGACGTCAGCACAAACTTACTGCTGAAATTCTCTCCACTCTGTCGGGGAGCTCTACTTGTACAAGTGTTTAATAGAACAGGTTCTGTAGACACTGAGTGCACTTCTTCTTGGCGCTAACATCGACCTGTAAGGCTGAGTTCATACATGAGTTATTTGGTCAGTTTTGGCCCCGTGACTACCCAAATAAGTGAAGTGTGCAGTGATTCTAAGAGCGATGTCTGTCATCTACATGTCATACTGACTCACAGTATTGTTTAACTACCACAGAAGACTCCCTATGCGTGTTACTGCAAGGCACAGTGTTTTACACCTCTATAAAAGGATCTCTGGAGCCAGGAAATAGCAATTTTTTAACGTGATTCACCATGAATAAATTCGGATTGAACCAAATTTTTTCAGAAGCTTTGGCAAACCGGCCAAATCAAATTTTTGAAAAATTTGCGCATCTCCAATTATGATACATGAAGTGTGGTACCTGTCAGGACTCACCAGCAACGTGGATGATACCATGGCGGGCAATGTCATAATATGGGTGACTTTTACTGACATCATTAGCTTCGCAGGTGGGGGCATCCACTGTATCACCACTCAGCTCTGCCTGTTCCTCCTCATCCTTCTGAAGCTCTACAAGAACATTCCGAAACAAAGACAAAATCAGATCATGATTTACCCTACACTCATTACACCTTCTCCAATCAGTCAAGTCGCCAAAAGTATGACATGTCAGTCAGGCATGCAAAAGACAGATTTCTGGGGATCTGGCAGCTAGGATCCACACTGATCCCAAGAATGACCCAATCCTCAGTTCATTTAATTGAATTAATATTCCATGCATGTCCTCCTCTCCACTGAGAAGATCAGTAATGTACACAGAAATTATAGGGTCCCACAGCAAAATTTAGAACAGTCCCTATCACATACTGAAA
This sequence comes from Bufo gargarizans, assembly GCF_014858855.1. Lineage (NCBI taxonomy): Eukaryota > Metazoa > Chordata > Amphibia > Anura > Bufonidae > Bufo > Bufo gargarizans. The sequence goes on along the minus strand of NC_058081.1, from coordinate 473,613,274 downwards.
GCTCTGCCAAATGTGCTACACCTTTATCAAAGTTCATCTTCACCAGTCCTTGTTCAAGCTCAAAAATCTGTACTCGTTAATTACATAATATAGATGTAGAGAAGTTTTCTTTTTATGACTTCATAAATGATAAAATTCTGGCTGCATGCAGCCACCACTAGGGGAAGCTAAGATCATATGAATGTATACAGGTCGTTTTAACTCAGTGGGTGCTCTGTAAATCTGTAGGTTATAAGCTCCACTAGTGGTGGCTGTTGGTAGACATTACTGCAATGTCAGGACAAGCAGAAAGGAGTACCCCATATGATTTGGAACCTTTACTGGGATCCAGTTACCATACATACCAATCTCCGCTAACTGTTCAAAGTCTATAGAAGGTAGATTTTGCATGTTGAAAATGTGAAAACACTCCGATGGGCGCTTCGTTGCGTAACCTGAAAAAGAATAGACTAAGATTTTTATTTTTTTACAATTTATGTAGCAATACACTTGCACCAGCTTTGTCCATAGGCTGTATCTGTCATTGCAACTTTGTAAACTTTTTTATTGTAATTTCATGTAACCCTTTTGAAATAAATACACATTTAGCTTTGTTACCTACAACACCCCTTGACAGTGGCGTAGGGATCGCCATAGCAGCCATAGCAATGGCTATGGGGCCCTACGCCACTGGGGGCCCGGGTTGCCGGCTGATGATTTAAAAAAAAAAAATTCAAGTGGCGGTGCGATAGGGCCCCCACCTCATTGGTGGCAGCGGCAGTTCCGATCGGAGTCCCAGCAGTGCAATGCTGGGGCTCCGATCGGTTACCATGGCAGCCAGGACGCTACTGAAGTCCTGGCTGCCATGGTCAGTTACTCTGCAGCATACTTACATGCGCTTTGGCCACCGGGTGCTCCTACTTCTTGTAACTCGTCACAGGTCTGTGCGGTGCATTGCTATAAGCATAAGCAATGCGCCGCACAGACCTGTGACGAGTTACAAGAAGTAGCGCCAGGCGGCCACATCGCCACCAATGTTGGGGAGGGAGGAGTCCGCACGGCCCACCAATGATTTTGATACCGGGAGGAGGGCACACTGCCCACCAATGATTTTAATACGGGGGGCACACTGCTCACCAATGATTTTAATACCGGGGGGAGGGTGCACTTCCCACCAATGATTTTAATACCGAGGGGGAAGAGGGCGCACTGCCCACCAATTATTTTAATACCGAGGGGGGAGGGTGCACTGCCCACCAATGCATTTAATACCGAGGGGGGAGGGTGCACTGCCCACCAATGCATTTAATACCGAGGGGGGAGGGTGCACTGCCCACCAATGCATTTAATACCGAGGGAGGGGTGCACTTCCCACCAATGATTTTAATACCGAGGGGGGAGGGTGCACTGCCCACCAATGATTTGAAAACCGAGGGGGAAAGAGGGTGCACTGCCCACCAATGATTTTAATACCGAGGGGGAAGAGGGTGCACTGCCCACCAATTATTTTAATACCGAGGGGGGAGGGTGCACTGCCCACCAATGCATTTAATACCGAGGGGGGAGGGTGCACTGCCCACCAATGCATTTAATACCGAGGGGGGAGGGTGCACTTCCCACCAATGCATTTAATACCGAGGGGGGAGGGTGCACTTCCCACCAATGATTTGAAAACCGAGGGGGGAAGAGGGTGCACTGCCCACCAATGATTTTAATACCGAGGGGGAAGAGGGTGCACTGCCCACCAATTATTTTAATATCGAGGGGGGAGGGTGCACTGCCCACCAATGCATTTAATACCGAGGGAGGGGTGCACTTCCCACCAATGATTTTAATACCGAGGGAGGGGTGCACTTCCCACCAATGATTTTAATACCGAGGGAGGGGTGCACTTCCCACCAATGATTTTAATACCGAGGGAGGGGTGCACTGCCCATCAATTATTTTAATACCGGGGAGGGCGCACTGGGGGCTGATACAGATAGTACGGGGGGCTGGTGGAGAGGCACTGGGGGCTGGTGGAGAGGCACTGGGGGCTGGTGGAGAGGCATGGGGCTCTTATCTGAGGTCTGATTGGGGGTCATTCATATTGGGTTCTGAGCTGAGGTGTGATCTGAGGTCTTATTGGGGTCTAATTAACATAGGGGATCTTATTGGGGCTGTCAGCCAAAGTCTGATTAACATTGGGGGTCTGATTAGTGGTCTGACATGAGGTGTAATGATTTTTTTTTTTACGGAGCAGCTTGGAGAAAAAAGGCCTCAGTCTCCCACACTCCTTCTGCCCGGCCAAGCCTGTCAGCACCCCTGAGTCTTCAGAACTGTAAGTAAATTATATATATATATATATATATATATATATATATATATATATATATATATGGAGCTTATAATATGAAAGAGATGAATTATGTCAGAGCAGCTCTTCACCTACACGTGTATCAGCACTAGATATATACCCCTTACTCTCCCTAATACCCAAACTACACAAGATACATATCCCTACCTTCTGTCTAATACACATACACACTCCACAATATGTACTTTCACCTTCTTGTCCCTGTCCGAGAGGTATGTGGGGGTGGGAGCATAATTTTTTTTTGCTATGGGGCCCAGTCATTTCTAGCTACGCCCCTGCCCCTTGATACAATAATTGGACATTTATGGTGCTCCGAAGCAACGCCTTTCTAGCATGATTGACCACAGCCCTACTCCAACTCCTTGTTGTGTAATGAAAAGGGAAGGTGGACCAAGGTTCCCCATTCTAACAATCCATTAGGGTCCTAGTAGTCGAACCCTGACAATTATCAGCTATTCAGTGAATAAATAAGTGTTTTTGGTTATAATACCTCTTTATTATAACACATAGGATGCCACTAGTAGTTTAAAGTGATGCAGCTTATAACAGCATAGCAGCATTATAAGGAGAGCTGCTCATATCAGACCCATCTATGCAAGTAAGTTCTCAGCACTGGAAATGCAGTCATGAGAAAAACTAAGTACACCTTCTATGAATTCTATGGTTTGCCATATCAGGACATAATAAAAAAAACATTGGGTTCTTAGAAGGTCTTAGAACTAGGTAAATACAACCTAAACAGCAACACATAACAGACTATACTGCGTGCATTATCTACTATATGAAATAAAATCTAGGCCAAAAAGCAGAGGCATTGATCATCAGCAAGTGTGAGCACCTCTAGAAAAGCAGGAGTTTGGGCAGTTTGTTGGTCTGGAGTATTCAGGTGTGTGTTAACTGCTAAGGAGGAAAGACCTCGGCAACGATCTTACAGAAGCAATTGGTAATACCTATCAATTTGAGAAGGGTTATAACTTATATAAGGCCATTCCCAAACAATTTGAAGTCCATCATTCTACAGTGAGAAAGATTATTCATAAGTGGAACACATTCAAAACAGTTGGCAACTTTCCCAGAAGTTGATGTCCCAGCAAATTCACCTCAAGGTCACACAGTGCAATGCAAATAGCAAAAAAGTGCTACTTCTAAGTGCAGCACTCCAGAACGTGGCCACTGCGGGGGTTAACTGATGTAATGTTATGTTGCTAATTTAATAGTATTGTATGGACAATAAAAGGCTAAAAAGGTTGTGCAGCCAAATATCCTGGGAAGGGATACGGGGCCCAGCCTTTTCTAGTTACTCCCCTGGCTGTGCTACAGTGAACACCTACATGTGCAAGCTCCTCAGAGCTAGGCCTGAGCTCAGAGAATCTTCATCCCTGAGACTTCTATGGCCAAAGAAGCTACTTTATCATCAAAAGTGATCGAAGAGAAAGAAATCAGAAGTTACAGAATTGACAAGGTCGTGCATTATAGTCAGTCAGCAAGGTACGGTATTATGCACATTATGGAAGACCTTACTGCGGTGATAGGGAACATTACTAACGCAACCTTTCACACTTGGAGACTGTTTGGCCTGCCATATCTTATACCTGCACTCAGTCTGGGAACTGCAGAAACAGTTAACCAGAACCTCATTGCCTGCCGATGGTTCTGTTGAGAGACTTGAGAGAAAGAGTACTACAACCTCCATCATTGCTGCTGTCCATATGATGCTATTGGGGGAAGGAGTGCACTGTTTTCTATGCCTTGGAACTGTGCCTTGTTATAGGCCTCATGCACACGACAGTTTATTTTCACGGTCCGCAAAAACGGGGTCCGTAGGTCCGTGATCCGTGACCGTTTTTTCGTCCGTGGGTCTTCCTTGATTCTTGGAGGATCCACGGACATGAAAAAAAAGTCGTTTTGGTGTCCGCCTGGCCGTGCGGAGCCAAACGGATCCGTCCTGAATTACAATGCAAGTCAATGGGGACGGATCCGTTTGACGTTGACACAATATGGTGCCATTTCAAACGGATCCGTCCCCATTGACTTTCAATGTAAAGTCTGGAGTTCTTTTATACCATCGGATTGGAGTTTTCTCCAATCCGATGGTATATTTTAACTTGAAGCGTCCCCATCACCATGGGAACGCCTCTATGTTAGAATATACTGTCGGATATGAGCTACATCGTGAAACTCAGATCCGACAGTATATTCTAACACAGAGGCGTTCCCATGGTGATGGGGACGCTTCTAGTTAGAATACACTACAAACTTTGTACAAGACTGCCCCCTGCTGCCTGGCAGCACCCGATCTCTTAAAGGGGGATATGATAGCACAATTAACCCCTTCAGGTGCGGCACCTGAAGGGGTTAATTGTACTATCATATCCCCCTGTAAGAGATCAGGGCTGCCAGGCAGCAGGGGGCAGACCCCCCCTCCCCAGTTTGAATATCGTTGGTGGCACAGTGTGCGCCCCCCATCGGGCCCCCCGTCCTCCCTCTAGTGTAATAAATCGTTGGTGGCACAGTGTGCGCCCCCCATCGGACCCCTTCCTCCCTCTAGTGTAATAAATCGTTGGTGGCACAGTGTGCGCCCCCCATCGGGCTCCCCCTTCCTCCCTCTATTGTTATAAATCGTTGGTGGCACAGTGTGCGCCCCCCATCAGCCCCCCTCCCTCTATAGCAGTAACAACATTGGTGGCCAGTGTGCGGCCTCCCATCTCCCCCCCCCAATCATTGGTGGCAGCGGAGTTCCGATCGGAGTCCCAGTTTAATCGCTGGGGCTCCGATCGGTAACTATGGCAACCAGGACGCTACTGCAGTCCTGGTTGCCATGGTTACTTAGCAATAGTACAATAGTAGAAGATTCATAGTTACCTGCTTGCTGCTGCGATGTCTGTGTCCGGCCGGGAGCTCCACCTACTGGTAAGTGACAGGTCTGTGCGGCGCATTGCTAAAGAACTGTCACTTACCAGTAGGAGGAGCTCCCGGCCGGTCACAGACATCGCAGCAGCAAGCAGGTAAGTATGAATCTTCTACTATTGTACTATTGCTAAGTAACCATGGCAACCAGGTCTGCAGTAGCTTCCTGGTTGCCATGGTTACTGATCGGAGCCCCAGCGATTAAACTGGGACTCCGATCGGAACTACGCTGCCACCAATGATCGGGGGGGGGGGGGGTGAGATGGGAGGCCGCACACTGCCACCAATGTTGTTACTGCTATAGCGGGAGGGGGGCCGATGGGGGGGCGCACACTGTGCCACCAACGATTTATAACAATAGAGGGAGGAAGGGGGGGCCCGATGGGGGGCGCACACTGTGCCACCAACGATTTATAACAATAGAGGGAGGAAGGGGGGGCCCGATGGGGGGCGCACACTGTGCCACCAACGATTTATTACACTAGAGGGAGGAAGGGGGGCCCGGTGGGGGGCGCACACTGTGCCACCAACGATTTATAACAATAGAGGGAGGAAGGGGGGGCCCGATGGGGGGTGCACACTGTGCCACCAACGATTTATTATACTAGAGGGAGGAAGGGAGGCCCGATGTTCAAACTGGGGAGGAGGGGGTCTGCCCCCTGCTGCCTGGCAGCCCTGATCTCTTACAGGGGGATATGATAGTACAATTAACCCCTTCAGGTGCCGCACCTGAAGGGGTTAATTGTGCTATCATATCCCCCTTTAAGAGATCGGGTGCTGCCAGGCAGCAGGGGGCAGTCTTGTACAAAGTTTGTAGTGTATTCTAACCTGAAGCGTCCCCATCACCATGGGAACGCCTCTGTGTTAGCGTCCCCATCACCATGGGGACGCTGAAAAAGCTTTTATGCAGACGGATTTTCGGATCCGTCTGTATGAAAGCAACCTACGGCCACGGATCACGGACACGGATGCCAATCTTGTGTGCATCCGTGTTCTTTCACGGACCCATTGACTTGAATGTTGAATTGTCCGTCAAAAAAATAGGACAGGTCATATTTTTTTGACGGACAGGATACACGGATCACGGCCTCGGCTGCAAAACGGTGCATTTTCTGATTTTTCCACGGACCCATTGAAAGTCAATGGGTCCGCGAAAAAAAACGGAAAACGGCACAACGGCCACGGATGCACACAACGGTCGTGTGCATGAGGCCATAGTCGGATGCACTACTACTCCTATCCTGAAATCCTAGTAAAGAGAGACTATTTTATTGATGCCAGCTGGCCTGGTATTGACTCCACCAGTGGCTGGCCATCGCACCTCCTCTCTTGCCTAGCACCCAAAAACCATTAAGACACACCAACTACCACCAGGCAGCAGCCTCTATACCAGGGTGTGCGCCAGTCGCTCTTCCTGCTCAAGTTCATGATCATACAATTACAAAAAGGCTGAATTTTTGTTCTGCTATGTGTTGTTGGCCATCTGAGGTTGTATTTACCCAATTTTAAGACCTTCTTGGGACTAGATGGTTTTATATTATGTCTCGATACTTTAAACCATAGATTTTAAAGAGGGTGCACTTTGTTTTCTTCATAATTGTATGTGACACTAGTAGTGATCATGTGGTGGAGGGATGTTTTAGGATTCCCTGCGAGTCATCCCATTGAGGAACACTATATTCAGCCTCTCCACAACATGAAAGGGCCGAGAACAAGGAACTGGAATTTACGGTGAGACATATTAAGATGAAATTTTTATTCTTACCCAAATGTATTTTCTGTGACAACTAAGATTATTATGAATGGGGTTTCGCAGTACTGTATCTTAGCCAAGCGGCTTCTGCACCTTTGTGCGCCACTTATCACCGCTATTTATTTTGTCGACAAATAATGATTGGAATATTATGCAAAAACGCCAACTGGCTAATCTATTTTCTGTTTAATTTGCAGACTGTACAAAGCATTAATGAGTGGTTGGATTGTGCGCTACTAAATTAACACTCAAATAGAAAATTCTGGCTCTGGGGATTAAACGCTTTGAACCTTATACCAGCGGAGAGATTTCGTTAGAGGCGGCTGGAGTTTTAATTAAATTAACCTGACATGTTCCCGGACAAAGGCCTCTTGTATCGCCTCCGTAGCTTCTAATTATAGTATAATACTCGCCAGGGACTTATCGGGGTGTATTACATTTTATTTCCATTATACCGGGCTCGTAGAGGAGTGGATATGGCAGAGAGAAACAGATGAATGGCCCCTGGGGGTTTATCACTGGCATCATGCTCATGTTGTTTGTTGAGGAAAGACAGAAGAAATCATGCCACGTGGCAGTACTGCCATTGCAGGGGTACCTGTAATTGTTCGGTAATGCACTGTCCTGTAATGTTATGTTATAGTTCTATGAAATGTGACACACAAAGTATGCTTAAAGAGGACCTTTCATGGGCGCACACATTAAAAACTATGTATCAGGATACGTAGGGCATAGTGCAGGGATCTATTTTTTCTGGGCGCCGCTCCGTCCGCCCGCTGGGGCCCCCATTGTATTCTCCCCCTGGTATGCTAATTTTAGCATCGGAGCAATGAGGAGGAGTCTTTCTCCGTGGGCGTCTTCTTCTCCCTGGCTGTAGCGCTGTCCAATCACAGCGGAGAGCGTCACAGCCAAAAAAAAAATAAAAAAAATCGCCTTCTCCCTGGCTGTGACATCGGCACTGTGTACAGATAATGCAACTCCTATTTGGTGCCCAGTTAAGTTCAGGCCGTGTTATGTGCTGGGTCAGCCATGCCCAGGCCCCACTCCCTGCTCCACCTACTTTTTGTTAATCATTAGGCCGTTTGTTATTGCATTTTCATTTTCTGACAGCATGCAGTCGGTTATGGAGGTAATGTGTTGAAGGCTGAATGCTGACAATATTGCCTTAGGGTGCAGCTATCTTGAAATGCACAGGAGCTAAACAGGTTATGACAGGAGAACGTTATTCCTGTTCTACGGGACGTCCACATTTTTCTAGTTCTGGCCTCATTGGGGTATACTGAGCAGTATTCACTGCCACCGGCCTGAAGGCTACACAGTCTGACACGGTGACTTCAGTTGTTACTATTGTATGACCTAAAAACAGATGACAGAACATCATATGTCACTAACTAGCCATAGGTGTACATGGGGGTTGGGATTTCAAGGTGTTTAATATGATGACCTATCCTCAATATCTGATTGCTGGCGGTCCAACACCCGGGACTGCCACCGATCAGTTGTTCAAAGAGATGGAGCGCCACAGCCTCCTCCGCTTCACATTCATCGGTCACAAGGCCTAGGTGCAGCTCAGTCCTTTTCAAGTGGATGGGGCTAAGCTGCAATACCAAGCACAGCCACTATCCAAAGGATGGCGCTGTGCTTGGTAAACTGTGAGGAGGCCACGGTGCTTCGGGGAACGTCAAACAGTTCATCAGCGAGGGTGTCTGTTGTTTACCCACCACCGGTGAGCTTTTGATGACATAGTTTATTAATATCAAACATAATCACTGTATAATAATAAAAAAAAATCTTACAATTTACTGTTACTTTGTGAATCAATTCCTCACCGTATTCAAGATCTCTGCTAGCTGACAGTGAACGGGAACATTCCCATTTACATCCAGAGGCTGAAAACCCACACAGACCTGACACTTCTTACTGATGCCAGTTTGCTACAATTCTATCTAGTCTCGATAATATACTGTGGGTTAAAGGGGTATTCAGGTGTGATCATTTAAAAAAAAAAAAATATGGGGTCGGAGAGGGACAAAATAAGCTGCGAGTACGTACCCGTTTTTACCATTTGGTCGTTGCTGTGGGTGAGTTACCACTGCGACCATTGATTGGCTGAGTGGGTGGTAGTCAAAGCCATTTCCAGTGTGTTGAGGAAGCGGCGGGAGAACAGCAGTGGCAGGCCACTGTTTGCTATTCTTTCCCTCTCAGACCCCCTCCCCACTATGATCGAACTGGAACACCCCTTTAAATGCATAAGCGGCACAAATCTCTCTCCTGTCCTGGTAGTTTGTTACAATGTATCAGTGCAGGTAAAATGTATCAGTCTAGAGCAGGCATCCTCAAACTGCGGCCCTCCAGCTGTTGCAAAACTACAACTCCCAGCATGCCCGAACAGTCTACAGCAGGGCATTGTGGGAGTTGTAGTTTTACAACAGCTGGAGGGCCGCAGTTTAAGGATGCCTGGTCTAGAGTCTGGGCTGTTTCGCTCACAGAGGATCGTCTAGGCTGGATACAACTCTAGCAAACATTTGTTGAGTAACATTATGGGGAGAATTTATCCGCTCTTCAGAATTCTGGTTTCAAAAAGTAGCAACATAGGGATTTGTGTGCTTTCTAGCTTATTTGCACACAAAAAAATTGCAACATGTGTTAGACTGATCTTGATACAAATTATGCAACACAGTTTTCTGCAAAACTGACTTTAAAAATTCTCCTCATGAAAAATTTCCCACTGTAGGTAAGGCTACTTTCACACTAGCGTTTTTGCTGGATCCGGCAGGGTTCAGCAAAAACGCTTCCGTTCTGATAATACAACCATCTGCATCCGTTATGAACTGATCCGGTTGTATTGTCTTTAACATAGCCAAGACTGGATCAGTCATTAACTTCATTAAAAGTCAATAGGGGACGGATCCGTTTTCTATTGTGTCCGATTCTTGCTCCACATACCATGACGGAAAGAAAACCGCAGCATGCGGTTTGCTCTCCGGTATGGGAACGCAACCAAACGTAATGGAATGCATTTTGGAGCATTCCGTTCTGTTCAGTTACGTTTTGTCCCCATTGACAATGAATGGGGACAAAACAGAAGTGTTTTATCCGGTATTGAGACCCTATGATTGATCTCAATACCGGAAAATAGAAACGCTAGCGTGAAAGAAGCCTAAACAAAAAAAGATCTATTTACTGCCAGCAAACAGTGGTGCGAAGACACAGCTGCAGGGCTTACACAAAACACTCTGATAAACTATAACAAGCAATGTAACTGGGACGATGAACACCCTTAGGCCTCGTTCACATTTCAGTAATACGTACGTGAAAAAAGCTTCCTTATTTAATCCGTGAAGGATCCATGGATGGTCCACGTGTCATTTATATTCCACGGACGTTGCTCAGCTGAAAATGAATTTTAAGAGCATTTCCTATCTGTCTTCCGTGAAAAAAGGATGCACCACAGATGCCATCCGTGTTGTGTCCGTGATTTTCAGGAGCCCATAGACTTCAACTGGTGTGTTTGGTCCGCATCACGGACCAAAGTTGTGCATGTCTCCGTGATGTTTTTACTGATGTGTGAACAGACACATATAAAACAATAGGTACATGTGCTGTTCGTGGAAAATGTGGACAGCACACGTCTGTGAAAAACGGAAGTGTGGACGAGGCCTTGGGATGAGTTTTCAGCTTCTGGGTATAAAAGAAATGTTTCCAGAGATCAGAGATCTTGAAAATTGTGAGAAGCAAAGTATAATAAAAAGTTCTTGAACTTTGCCATATACAGTTGTTAAACTTTATGGGGGTCATTTACTAAAGACTGGTATTTTACACGTTAGTTTTTTTTTATTAAATTATTTTTATTATTTAATAATGATAGAAAATATGAAATTTTACAGAAAACATTATATATTTTCATCCTATATTTGTAAACCACCCCCAACCCAAATGAGAGAGAGAGAGACAGAGAGACAGAAGAAAGAAAACACCCGAGTATTATGCATTATTGTTCAACCAGCGATTCCACAGTTTGAGAAACAAAACATTTTCACCCCTATTATATATTATTTTGCCCATTCTAAAAATATGGTCAACCGCCCTTTTCCACTCTATCACAGGGGATTGGGGGGGGGGGGTCTTTTTTAATCCATCTTCTTAAAATAAGGAGTCTTGCATGAAGCAATAATTTACACAATATTTGTTTATCCATTTTCGAGATCCGCAAATGCATCATACCTCCTAATATAGATCCCCTATATTACTTAAGAAGATGGGTATAAAGCCCACAGATGAATGTACTAGATGTGGCAGGGAGCAAGCAGGCCTCTTCCATCTGGTATGGAGATGTTCTAAATGGTTCCGATATTGGTCTGGGATAGCGCTTATTATAAATAAAAACATCGGAGTGCAAATAGAGGGAGATCCACTGGCTTGTATATTAGGAGGTATTATGCATTACGCTATCCCAGACCAATGTTGGAACCATTTAGAACATCTCCATACCAGATGGAAGAGGCCTGCTTGCTCCCTGCCACATCTAGTACATTCATCTGTGGGCTTTATACCCATCTTCTTAAGTAATATAGGGGATCGATATAACCTATAAATAAATACAAATTGTCACCCCATGTGAGGCCCTCATTGAGACCATAGATCTATTCTTCAATACCTCCTCCCACTGTTCCTCTGATATCCCATCAATATCTTTTTCCCATGTCTCTTTTGCCACTATGATAATCTTACTTTGTTTAATTTTCAACAATAACCTATATATATCTTCTTGAAACAGAGCCTTTTACCATTCTATTATCAAGGAGTTGATTAATGATCTCCATAGGGGCCTTTTTATATTTTTGGGGGTCTGCTAGTGATGAATTAATTGCTTCTCTTAACTGTAAATATCTGAAAAATTCTTTATTCAGAACCCCAAATTAATTTTTAAGTGTTTCAAAATCTTTTAATAAATCCCCGTGAAACAATTGAACCAACAAAGGATTACCTTTATTTTCCCAATTAACATAGCGTTTAATTTCTGTATTTCTCGCTAATTATAATTATTCCATATGGGAGTGAAATCTGTATATCCTTTAATAGCCATAACTTTTTTTAATCGCTCTCCAAACGTGATCCATTCATTTAAAAATATAATCATCACTATTTATAGACCCTAATATTTCTGACTCTAATACCTCCATCGTATTAAGTTGATTGTCCTTCCAACCCAATTCCTCTAGGTGCCAAAACAAAATAGGTGACATATTACCCTCATTCTAAAAAACTGAACTGTGCAAAAAAAATATATATACCAATTTGGAAGTGCCATTCCTCCCTCTTTAACCGGTAACTGTAGAATCTCTAACCTTATCCTTGAATTCCCCTCTTTCCAAATAAAATCCCTCATTAACCTATCCATACAAGTGAAAATCTTACTTGGTAACCATATTGGAGCACATTGCAATACATAAAGAATCTTAGCAAGAAAAATCATCTTTATCAGATTAATATGTCCCATCATAGATAATGGTAACCTTTTCCAAATGTGCATTTTCTTTATCAAGTCGTCTAAAAGAAGATACACATTCAACTTAACATATTCCGTCAGATTCCTTGCAATGTTTACTCCCAAATACTTAAAGCTACTTTCCCTATCCACCACGTGAACATTCCTCTCACATAACTCATCCCCTAATAACATCAGGTGAGATTTTTCCCAATTTATTTTGAGTCCCGAATAATATCCAAATCTTTCAAATGTTTCCATAACTTTAACCATCTCCTCATCTGTGTTTGCTAAAAACAATAAAATATTATCCGTATATAGCATTATTTTGCCCTAACATTACCGTATTGAAATCCCTTAATACCTTCATTCTATCTAATAATTATCGCTAATGGATCTATTTCGATTGCGAAGAGCAGCGGCTATAGAGGACATCCCTGCCTAGTGCCCCTAAAAAGGGCAAAAGGCAGGGACCGCACCCCACTCACAGCCACCCTCGCTCTAGGATGTAAATAAATCCATTTTATCCAACCTATAAAAGACTCCCCAAACCCAAAGCGTTTCGAACCTGCCACAAATAGTCCCACTCTATTTATTTCCTTCTATATTCCTAAATAATCTTCTAATATTGGAATATATCAATTGCCCAGGAATAAACCCTGTTTGAGCCTCATTTATTATTGTTTTTATTACTTTTGTTATCTGCCAATACCTTAGCTAGTAATTTAATATCAGTATTCAGCAGTGAAATAGGCCTGTATGACTCTGGTTTTAATAGGTCTTTTTCAGCTTTAGGGATCAAAACTACAGTGGCTTCTTCCATTGATTCAGGCAATGTTTTTGATCTCTTGGCCTCTATAAGGGTCTCTATTAATTCCGGGAAAAGGACTGAGCTAAATTCCTTATATACCTCAAACGGGAGCCCATCCCCTCCCGATGCTTTTTTTATTTTTGGTTGAATTCAGGGCTCTCACTTAGTCTACTTTCACACTTGTGGATCCGTCTGGTGTCCGGATCCGATCCTATAATGCAAACTCTTGCATCCGTTCAGAACAGATCCGTCTGCATAACCATATCTGATTTCTCACTTCGTGAAAACTCAGATCCGACAGTATATTCTAACACAGAGGCCTTCCCATGGTGATGGGGACGCTTCAAGTTAGAATATACTAAAAGAACTGTGTACATGACTGCCCCCTGCTGCCTAGCAGGTGCTGCCAGGCAGCAGGGGGCAGACCCCCCCTATATTTAACTCATTGGTGGCCAGTGCGGCCGGCCCCCCCTGTTTTTAACTCATTGGCCAGTGCGGCCGGCCCCCCCTCCCCCTAATTAAAATGACCGACCCCCCATCATTGGTGGCAGCGGAGAGTTCCGATCGGAGTCCCAGTTTAATCGCTGGGACTCCGATCAGTAACCATGGCAACCAGGACGCTACTGCATCCCTGGCTGCCATGGTTTCTAAAGCAATTTTAGAAGCATTATACTTACCTGCGATGTCTGACCGGCCGGGAGCTCCTCCTACTGGTAAGTGAAAGTAGGACGAGCTCCGGGCCGGTCTCAGACATCGCAGGTAAGTATAATGCTTCTAAAATTGCTAAGTAACCATGGCAGCAAGGAATGCAGTAGCGTCCTGGTTGCCATGGCTACCGATCGGAGTCCCAGCGATTAAACTGGGACTCCGATCGGAACTCTCCGCTGCCACCAATGATGGGGGGGGGGGGTCGGTCATTTTAATTTGAGGGGGGGGGGGGAATTGGCCGCACTGGCCAATGAGTTAAAAACAGGGGGGTAGGGAGGGGGGGCCGGCCGCACTGGCCACCAATGAGTTAAATATAGGGGGGGGGTCTGCCCCCTGCTGCCTGGCAGCACCTGCCAGGCAGCAGGGGGCAGTCATGTACACAGTTCTTTTAGTGTATTCTAACTAGAAGCGTTCCCATCACCATGGGAACGCCTCTGTGTTAGAATATACTGTCGGATCTGAGTTTCACGATCTAACTCATATCCGACAGTATATTCTAACATAGAGGCGTTCCTATGGTGATAGGGACGCTTCAAGTTAAAATATACCATCGGATTGGAGAAAACTCCGATCTGATGGTATATTAATAGGGACTCCTGACTTTACATTGAAAGTCAATAGGGGACGGATCCGTTTGTAATTGCACCATATTGTGTCAACGTCAAACGGATCCGTCCCCATTGACTTGCATTGTAAGTCTGGACGGATCCGTTTGGCTCCGCACGGCCAGGCAGACACGAAAACGGTGCAAGCTGCGTTCGGGTGTCCGCCTGCTGAGCGGAACGGAGGCCAAACGGTGCCAAACTGATGCATTCTGAGCGGATCCGCATCCACTCAGAATGCATTGGGGCAGTACGGATCCATTCGGGGCCGCTTGTGAGAGCCTTCAAACAGAGCTCACAAACGGAACCCTGAACGCAAGTGTGAAAGTAGCCTAATTCATCCAACTGTATATTATCTTCCAACGGATTCTTATGAACGTCATCAAGCTTCCTGAAGGGAATATCATCCATATATTGCTAGAATTCTTTTTTGCACCTAATTTTAGATTTATAAAGTTCTTCAAAATATTTACTAAATACAGAACTGATCTGTTCCAGAGATTTAACTATTTGTCCACTATTATTTTTTACTGGGCCTATCCAACTTTATTTTTTTCTGTTGATTAGTAATTATGTTTGCCGAAGCGTACCCACTTTTTTCCCCTCCGCAAAAGACCTAACCCTCTTGAAAAACAGCGATGTTTGAGTTTTTTTCCATATGTACTTCTTTAACTGCTTTGTTTTTTTAATTAAAATTTCTCAAATTTTCCAATGTGGGGTCTTCCACACAGTTTTTGGGCATCCGTTAATTTCTGTTCTAGACTCTGAGTTCTACCATTTACTTTTTTTTTCCAGTTAATTACTTTCTTATATAATATTCCCCTCAGGAATGCCTTTGCAGCGTCCCAGATCCATTGCTTATTAGCGGAATCTCTATTTATAAAAAAAATAAAATTCTAATTCCTCCTTAATACAATTCTTATGCTTTAACAAGTTGAACCAATGAGGATTAAATGTAAAAGCTCTTGAGAACTGTTTTTTCAAGGACCCAAGCAGGGGCGGAAATACCGCATGTGCAGCCGGTATGGTTGCACAGGGGCCCAGAGCAGGAGGGGCCCCTTCTTACCGGCGGCAGGGGGAGATGAGCGCTTCTATTGTGGAAGCACTTATCTCTATTCATCTGTATCGCTGTCCTTAGGACGGCGATACAGATGGATGCTGCGGCAGGGAAGGTGAGAGGTGTCTCCCTTCCCCAGTCCTCTAATAGGTTGCAGGTCTAGTGCCTATAGCCTATCAGAGGCCTGCGCTGGCGGCACAATGACATCATTGCGCTGTCTGAGCCATACAGCGTGAACACAGGCAGGAAGAGGCCTGTATCGCATCGCTGAAAGCAGTAAGTAGACAAGTAATAAGTTTATGTGTTTATTTTTATTTATTTACCCTTTGCTAGTGGCCCTATCCGGCACTCATGGGGGCATCTACTGGGGCCCTATCTTATGTACTGGAACACATGGGGGGCACTATGGAGGAGGAGGAGGAGCACTTTAAATACTGACACACATGGGGGGCACCATAGAGGGGGAGTACTATTGGGGCCCTATTTTATATACTGGCACACATGAGGGGCATTATGGAGGGCCCTATCTTATTTACTGGCATGCATAGGGGCACTATGGAGGGGAAGGAGTACTATGGGGGGGCCATATCTTAGTTACTGGAACACATGGGGGGAACTATGGAGGGGGAGGAACACTATGGGGGGCCCTATCTTATATACTGGCAAACATAGGGGGCACTATGGAGGAGGATGAGCAATATGGGGGCTCTAACTTATATACTGGCACACATAGGGGGCACTATATAGGGGAAAGAACACTATGGGGGCCCTATCTTATATAGTGGCAAATATGGGGGGCACTATGGAGGGGGAGGAGCACTATGGGGACCCCATCTCATATACTGGCACACATGGTGGCCACTATAGAGAATGAGGGAAAAGGAGCACTATTGGGGTCATTATATAGGGGCATTATACTGGCACACATTATGGGGGCATTTTATTCTGGCACATGGTCAGTCACCATAGGGACAAGGGGAGGTGCACTTTTGGTGCACGATATAGGAATATTTTATACTGGTGCAAATTATAGGGAACTATGGAGACTTTGGCTCAACTGGGGGCACTAAGAGTTTTTTGGGCACACAGTAGGGGGCACTAAGAGTAGGTATTTTTTATACTGCACACAACAGGGCACTTTTATGTACTGGTGCACATTATGAGGGGGCATTTTTCTATAGTTACACAAAGAATTATAAAGAGAATTATTACTACCGGGGGCATTATGGTGGGCTTTACTACAGTTGAGGGACTATGAGGAACTTGAATACTAGTATGAGCACTATGGGAGCATTATTACTTCTGGGAAACAGTGGGGACATTATTACTGTAGTGGCACTATTACTACTACGTGTTGTCTGGTAGATAAATTATTTTTATTGGTGTGCTTTTTGGGAGCACTGTTACTGTGGAGGGCACCCTGGCATGGTATCAGCTTAGCACAATTTCCTGGGCGCAGTCATTTTTAAGGACACTGTGTGCCAATAATTATTGAAGGGGAACCATCTGTGTGTAACTAGTATATGGAGCACAGCAGGCACAATATTAGAGGGGTGTTGATTAGGTGGGAGGATGATGGAAAACTAGTAAACTAAGATGTCTGTTTGTCAAACCCTGCAGAGAGAAGAGATGGCTGAAAGAAATCATCATGGCGGTCTGATCTGAATGGAGAAGATGAGGACTGAGAACATCTACATCAAAGAAGATGTCACTCGAAGTAAGAGGTATGTGGACCTGTATTAGGCTACCTTCACATCTGAGTTAGTGATTTTGGCAGGCTCTTCCAGCAGAGAACAGCCTGCCGGAATGCTCCAGCACTGCTGAATGCAGACAGAATGCCCGCCGACCCCATTAACTATAATGGGGTCTGGCAGAGATCCGGCCACAATCTGGCAAAAATGCAGAGAATCAGCCGGACACAAACCGCTGCATGTCTGAGTTTGTGTCCGGCCAATTCCTTGCATTCTTTGCCGGATCAGGTGGCCGGAGCGTAGTGCTGCAGGTGTGAAAGTAACCTTAACCTGTATGTTTTGTATTGCTATAAGTAATGTTAGGACGGAATTTGTTATGTTGAGAACTTGACTTGGAGGGGAGGGGGCCCATGCACATCCTTTGCACATGGGCCCTCTGTTGGCTGTGTCCGCTCCTGGACCCAAGTGCTATTACAATTGCGCAATGATCAGACATGAACATACCTAATACTTATTTCATTCATTTGCAACAATTTTCCATTACCAAGGACCACATGTATTCTAGACCAGTACTGATGCTTCCTTGAATAGCAGGAAAAAGCCTTTTCTTCAGGGTTATATAAACGCCATATATCTATCCAACCAAACTCCAGTAACAACCTGGCAAAATTAGTGTTATGATATAAAACTTTACCCTTAGATAGTCTATCTATACTGTGTTATAATCCTCTGCTGCCAACAATACACAATTTTGTCTTTCGGTCATATAATTGTACAGTTCATATAGCACGTCAGGTTTATACAGAGGTGGTATATATACACAGTTGGTATATATATATATATATATATATATATATATATATATTTGCTATTACCATCAAAAAATCATTAACTCTACGATGTAAGAAGAGATATCTGCCGCCATCATCCGCCTTATATGAAATAGACTCAAAATTTACTTTATTGTGTACTAATATAGACACTCCCCTTGAGTATGATGTATATATTGAATGGTAACTTGTTCCAATCCATCTTTTATCTAAACAATTTACCAATTCTTTATCCATGTGTTTCCTGAAGGCAGATGATGACCGGCAAGTACCTCCCCAACCAATCAAAAATAGTAAATCTTTTCAACCTTTCTCTTCACCCACATACATTAACAGAAATAATTATCATTCGAAAAACAAAACAACAAACCTCTTTATCTCTCGGGAAAACTTAATCCCACCCCCCAACTGCTCCCCCTCTTTTGCTCCCCATTCTGTGAATTAACATGCATGGTACACTCCATATACCCCCCCTTCCCGCCTCAGAACAAATATAATAACCAGTACAACTTTTCACGCAGGCCCTTTGAATCTGCCCATTCACATGCTTCTTCAGGGGACTGAAAAAAAACGGTTTTATCCTGATATACTACCCAGAGTTTAGCTGGAAAAACCAAACTACATTTGGTCCCAGCCAGCCTCAATCTCTTCTTTATGGCATTATGATTTTTTTCTAAAATAGCCATTGAAAAATCCGAGTACACGCTTATTTTTGTCCCATCTATTTGAAACTTCTCAGAGCCTCTAACCTCCTTCCACACGACCTCCCAATCTCTATAGGATACAAACTTAGTCAACATTGTTCTTGGATATTCCCCCGGCTTTCCTCTTTTATTGGGGGCTCTGTGCTCTCTCTCAATGGCTATGGAACTCAAAATCGTCTCAGATGTATAGTTCTCCAATATCCATTTTTTCACAATCCGAACCTTTCTTTCCCTCAGGTATTCCCGCCCATCTTAGATTTTTTCTTCTTGCTCGGTCCTCCAAATCTATTAACTTATTTTCCATGGCATCATTTATTTGTTTTAAAGATACTACCTCTTTCTCCAGTTTAAATCATAAATCTTCCACCGGTGACAATCTACGTTCCAATTCTTGAATTCGGTCCCTCACCTTTGTCAAATCATCTCTAATTAATGTCACCTCTGTTTGAATGCCTCCAATCTGTTACCACTTTCGCCATCATACTCTCTAACCGCACAAAGAATTTCTTTTACCATTTTTGGGTCAGTATCTCCTTTTTCTCCCTCCACTTCTTTCCCTTCAGGGCGGTCTAAATACATATTTTCTTCCATACCAAGCGCTACCCCTCCCCCAATCTCATTCACAGGGTTAGGGGTTCTTAGTGGAGAAGATGAGGATGTCAGATATTTACTTATAGCATTTTGTTTTTGTCTTGATTCTGATCCAACACCCCCAGCTGAACGCCTATTAGCATTATTAGTTTTGGATCCATGTTGGTCCTCTCTTTTTTTGGAGGCATATTCTACAAATACAGAGTCCAAGTCTGTTAATAAATAAACTGGTTAGGGAATTGGCAGTCCAGGGTTAATACACCAGTAATAAGAGGGCAGATTAAGGTGTTACAGCAATTTATGGAGAGGTCTCAGTCCCAAATCCGAGTTAGTATCTCCGGTATTAGGGGGTAGAGGATAGAAAGTTATTTGAGGGTCCAAACGCAGTAGTTAGAGGGGAAATAGCCGGATATGTTGAAAGAGACAGATAAGAAGTACAAAACAATGCTGCTATCTTTCTTCACACCCGGAGATAGCTTTATCCCAGCTACCTCTTCAAACTTCCTCCTCTCTTCCTTATTAACTGCTCCCCCACCGTTAACAGGCAAAACTTGCTGAGGGCTATCATCCCCACTCTCACCAATCGTCCTCAGGAGAAACAGAGTGCCAGCTGCAGTGCCTCCAAATTGCCACCCCCGATTGCCAATATCCAGAGCCACCAGAAGGACCAAAGAACGCGCAGGTGAGTCGGAGACCAGGACAGATAAGCGCGGACAAGCGCTAACCGCATTCGGGAGACTCTAGCCAGGGAGAGCGAACCGCACCAGCTACACGTCAGTTTTAATAAAAAGCATTCTGGGAAACGATGCAGCCAATTTTTTAATTAAGAGATTTGTCGCATATGTGATGACCGCCGACCAGGAACTGAAACCTACACCAGCTAGGAGCTGGCATAAACTTCACTGATAATCTACAGCAGTTTTCTGGCATAAATTAGATTAAGGGCTTGTTCAGACTGCTGTGTACCGCAAATTGCAGTCCGCAATGCACGGGCACAGTCGGAGGGGCAGGCACATGGGGATCGCAGACCTATTCACTTGAATGGGCCCGCAATCCTTTGGTTCCGCAAAAAAAGATAGAGCAAGTTCTATCTGTTTGTGGTGCGGAAGCACGGAACGGAACCCCAGAAAGCACTCCGTAGTGCTTCCATAGTGTTCCGTTCCGCATCTCCAGATTTGCGGACCCATTGAAATGAATGGGTCCGCATCCGTGATGCGTAATGGCCACGGAACAGTGCCCATGTATTGCGGGTCCGCAATACGGCAACGGGCATCACACATTCGTGTGAATGAGCCCTAAATGTGTTGTGTTGAGCCCACCCAATCATTTAAGCCACACCCAATTTTAGAGAGTGCCGTAAAATGTCATAAAGTTGCACATTTTTAGCAACATCCCATTTGTAACTTTTATACACCAGAAAACTGGCAAACATGTTTAGTAAATGACCCCCAACGTGCCATGCAGCCATTTATAAAATTATAGAACATGTCCTATTCTTGTCCGTTTTGTAGACCAGAATAGTGGTGCAAGTAAGAAAACTGTGGAAAGCACCCAGACGGTATCTGTATTGTGCGAATCTGTGGTTTGTGGACCGCAATACGGAAATGGTCGCGTGCGTGAGGCCTTACCTGGAGAAGAGAGTAAAACTACTTACTGCAGAGGGTCTGTTACAATCGTATCCATTCTAGACAATCCTCTGTGACAAACAAAACAGCAACAGAAATCTCTCTCCTGCCCTGCTAGTTTGCTACAATGTGTCAGTGCAGGTCAAATGTATCAGGCTGTGCAGCCAAGTGGATTGCCTAGACTGGATGCAAGTGTATCAGAAGTTTTAGGTCTTGTCAGGTTTCCGGGCTTTGGATGTAAACTATAATGTTTCTACTGTATTTTCTGACAACAAACCGTGATCTTGAAACACAAAGTAAATTAGAAAGTTGCAGAACTTTGCATTTTACAGTGATTTAAGCTTTGAAATCCCTACAACTCAGGTGTCAGTAAGCACGTCAACAAAGAGTTAAGTAACAAGTTCACCTCTGCTACGTCTACCTTCCATGTACAGCACCTATGTCCCACTTTCTGACTCGTACCTTGCAGTATGTCGCGTGCCGATGGAGCGAGGCCGGAAAGCTCAGATTTCCAGTGTCCAGTATGTCTTCCTTGCAGGAAGCACGCCCAGGTGTCTGCTTCTGGAGAAGGTGATCAGGGCTCCTTTGTTAAGGCTCCATAGTATAGGCGGGGCACACACAAAGACAGAATACTTTAAAATCCAAGGTGAAAATAAAAGCCGCCCACTCACCCTGCATGTCTCCCCTCCCCGGCTGGAGCAGCATGCCACACGGAGAGACCAGCACAGAAAAAATACTTTGCTAACTTTTTCATTGTAGATTTTTTAGCTCAGTTCACAACTGATGGAGGCAAACATGGCTGACAATTTTGAGGGACTTTCCAGGTTTAAAGCACCTCTTTCCCGATCACTCAACCTATACTATATAGATATTACGATAAAGGTAATCCATGCTTCTTTAGAGGGCACCTGTCACCCTGATTTTGGCCCATCATCTACAGTAACATATGAGTAGTACTGCAGATATGGGGCCAGATTTATCATTAGCTCAAGTCAGAATAATGGAGTGAAAAAGTCCCAAATTTTTGCGCAATCGCTAAAACTGCGCAAAAATTTGCGACTTTTTTCTGCTCTGTGCTATGCTTGCGCAATTTCACTCCTTGCTTATCTTATGCGACTTTTTAATAGAACATGCGACTTTTTCGTAAAGACGTATGACTTTTGTAAAGCTGCTTACTGCTACCATCAAACCACATTAATCACAGTCTTAAAGGGCCGATCATAAATCTGACTTTAGCCATATGTGAAAGTGGAGTGAGCTGTCAGAGTAATGATAAATCTGGCCCATGGAGTCCAGATCACTCTTAGGGCTCATGTACACGAATGTGTGTGCTCCGTGCAGTGGATTGCAAATTGCGGTCTGCAACGCACGGGCACCACCAATCAGACCAGGTGAGGCGATCGCTTCAGGCAGCACCAGTTAGGGGCAAGGGGGCAACAAAAGACCCATGGACAATGAGCGCTTTCATTGTGGCAAAGGGGTTATGGTAAGAAATTGGCATGGGGGAGGGGCGCTGTTTCAGTTTTCGCCTCAGGCAGCGGAAAGGCAGCCGTTTGCGGATGCAGACCTGTTTACTTGAATGGGTCCGCGATCTGCAAGATGTGGTTGACACTACAGTAAACATAGAACATGTTCTACTTTTTTGAGGTGCAGAGGCACGGACGGAAATCCCAAAGAGCTTAGTAGTGCTTCCATGGGCATCCGATCAGAATCCTGTAAAAAACGGATTATGTTGAACATTTGGCCTCCATTGGAGCCATTTCCATCTGAGACCCATTTTTTTAAAAGGAAAAAAAGTACTGCATGCAAAACATTTTTTCTGTCACCGCACGACCTCCTCACAAAAAGGCCTCCACACAACCGTATGGCTTTTTCAGTGATTGGCGGTCCGTTTTTCACCGATCTGCTGTTCCGTTTTTTGTTTCCGTTGTGTTTGTTCCCTTTCGGTTTTTCCGTTTTTCCGTATGGCATATACAGTATACAGTAATTACATAGAAAAAATTGGGCTGGGCATAACATTTCCAATAGATGGTTCCGCAAAAACGGAACGGATACGGAAGACATAAGGATGCATTTCCGTATCTGTTAAGTTTTTTTTGCGGACTCATTGACTTTCAACGGAACGGAAATACGGAAACGGAATGCATATATTCCATATTTTTTTGCGGAACCATTGAAATTAATGGTTCCGTATACTGATCGTATACGGAAAGCAAAAAACGGCCAGTAAACGGAAAAAGAAAAAGTTGTGTGCAGGAGGCCTAAAAAACATATCTCAGATGGAAATGACTCAAACGGATGCCAAATGTGCATCACAATTATTATTATTATTTTTTTTACAGGATTCCGTTTTTTTTTTTTTCCTGACGGAGCAGAAGTACGGAAAATGAAGCTGTGATGTGAACTCCCCCTTCACACGACCGTAGTATTTTGCGGTCAGCAAAATGTGAATCCGCAAAAAATATGGATGACATCTGTGTGACTTCTGTGTTGCATCTGTTTTTTTTTTTTTTTTTTTTTGCGGATCCACTGTAACAATGCCTATCCTAGTCCTCTATATTTTTTGCGAGCTACGGAACGAACATACGGATGCGGACAGCACATGTTGTGCTGTCCGCATTTTGTGCGGATCCATTTGTCCTTATCCAATCCGCAAAAGAAAGGAACGGAAACAAAATACGTTCGTGTGCATATAGCTTTACCCAATTTAAAGGTGAAACTCGAAAAAATTAGAATATTGTACAAAAGTCCATTTATTCCAGTAAAGCAAATTAAAAGGAATTGTATTAATGCAGCTTAAAATTAGAATATTGTGAAAAGGTTCAATATTCTAGGCTCAAAGTGTCACACTCTAGTCAGCTAATTAATCCATACCCCCTGAGCAAAGGGGACCTGAGATTGTGACTTTGGGGTTCTCATAAGTAGTGTTGAGCGCGAATATTTGAATCGCAAATTTTAATTGCGAATATCGCCACTTCTAGAATTCACAAATATTTAGAATATAGTGCTATATATTCGTATTTGCGAATAGTGTTGAATATTCTAATCACAAATTTATTGCAAATTTATCGCAAATATATTACATTGCTGATTTTCCCGATCAAGTAAACATTCTGCCGGCGCGGAAAATCATTGTCACTGTGCTGCAGATCGTGCTGCACAGGAATAACGATTCTCTATGGGGACAAGCCATTGCTGTATTAATCGCTTGTCCCTAAACAACGGAGGAGATTGCTGCATGTAAATGCAGCCCTCATCTCTGCTGCTGATCTCACAGATATCGGGAGAAGATAATCTGCCAGATCATCTCTATGAGTAAAAGGACCCTAAGGCGCTGGGTGACAACTAGTAATGGCAGACATGTTAAAAGATGTATTTTACCTCTTCACCAAGTTAAGTGTTGTCTACATTTTTTTTCTATTGATGACCTACAACCGCAATGGCGAGCAGGTGTAATTACAACTACGTCGTCCCTTTTGCTTCATACGATGCGATGATGAGCAGGTAAACAGTGAAGAGAGAGCAGCACTCATTCTGATATTGGTGACCTATCCTGAGGATGGGTTATCAATAGCTGTAGCCATACTCATATACATATATATATATATACAGGTCCTTCTCAAAAAATTTGCATATTGTGATAAAGTTCATTATTTTCTGTAATGTACTGATAAACATTAGACTTTCATATATTTTAGATTCATTACACACCAACTGAAGTAGTTCAAGCCTTTTATTGTTTTAATATTGATGATTTTGGCATACAGCTCACGAAAACCCAAAATTCCTATCTAAAAAAATTTGCATATCATGAAAAGGTTCTCTAAACGAGCTATTAACCTAATCTTCTGAATCAACTAATTAACTCTGAACACCTGCAAAAGATTCCTGAGGCTTTTAAAAACTCCCAGCCTGGTTCATTACTCAAAACCGCAATCATGGGTAAGACTGCCGACCTGACTGCTGTCCAGAAGGCCTTCATTGACACCCTCAAGCAAGAAGGTAAGACACAGAAAGAAATTTCTGAACGAATAGGCTATTCCCAGAGTGTTGTATCAAGGCACCTCAGTGGGAAGTCTGTGGGAAGGAAAAAGTGTGGCAGAAAACGCTGCACAACGAGAAGAGGTGACCGGACCCTGAGGAAGATTGTGGAGAAGGACCGATTCCAGACCTTGGGGGACCTGCGGAAGCAGTGGACTGAGTCTGGAGTAGAAACATCCAGAGCCACCGTGTACAGGCGTGTGCAGGAAATGGGCTACAGGTGCCGCGTTCCCCAGGTCAAGCCACTTTTGAACCAGAAACAGCGGCAGAAGCGCCTGACCTGGGCTACAGAGAAGCAGCACTGGACTGTTGCATGTCATTCGGAAATCAAGGTGCCAGAGTCTGGAGGAAGACTGGGGAGAGGGAAATGCCAAAATGCCTGAAGTCCAGTGTCAAGTACCCACAGTCAGTGATGGTCTGGGGGGCCATGTCAGCTGCTGGTGTTGGTCCACTGTGTTTTATCAAGGGCAGGGTCAATGCAGCTAGCTATCAGGAGATTTTGGAGCACTTTATGCTTCCATCTGCTGAAAAGCTTTATGGAGATGAAGATTTCATTTTTCAGCACGACCTGGCACCTGCTCACAGTGCCAAAACCACTGGTAAATGGTTTACTGACCATGGTATTACTGTGCTCAATTGGCCTGCCAACTCTCCTGACCTGAACCCCATAGAGAATCTGTGGGATATTGGGAAGAAAAAGTTGAGAGACGCAAGACCCAACACTCTGGATGAGCTTAAGGCCGCTATCGAAGCATCCTGGGCCTCCGTAACACCTCAGCAGTGCCACAGGCTGATTGCCTCCATGCCACGCCACATTGAAGCAGTCATTTCTGCAAAAGGATTCCCGACCAAGTATTGAGTGCATAACTGAACATAATTATTTGAAGGTTGACTTTTTTTGTATTAAAAACACTTTTCTTTTATTGGTCGGATGAAATATGCTAATTTTTTTAGATAGGAAATTTGGGTTTTCATGAGCTGTATGCCAAAATCATCAATATTAAAACAATAAAAGGCTTGAACTACTTCAGTTGGTGTGTAATGAATCTAAAATATATGAAAGTCTAATGTTTATCAGTACATTACAGAAAATAATGAACTTTATCACAATATGCTAATTTTTTTAGAAGGACCTGTGTATATATATAATTTGTTCTGTTAAATGTGACATCAGTCTGTGGTGAGTGATTCTTGGTCATGAGACCAGATATAACAGCAAAGCCATTGTGCACCGGTGAACTAGACCAAGCCCAGAGTCTTGCTGAGCTTTGATGTCTAAATATATTAAAGTCTAAAATGCCCTCAAACTACCTGTCCCAGGCTCAATTTCAAAGATCAAAGCTTTAACACCGAGCTTCAGTAGTGATGACATCACCGGGGAAAGAGCACGGTTCAAACATGACTGGTTCCACTGCTCATCTCACAGAAGTGAATTTCAAATGGAAATAATAGGATGCATTAACAGAAATTATGACTGAGTAGGTAATAGAGATGCTGAAATTTCAGGAAATCCATTTATTATAGACGTGGCTATATATAGTAGTGTGTGTGTGTGTGTGTGTGTGTGTGTGTATGTGTGTGTGTGTGTGTATATACACTCACCTAAAGAATTATTAGGAACACCTGTTCTATTTCTCATTAATGCGATTATCTAGACAACCAATCACATGGCAGTTGCTTCAATGCATGTAGGGTTGTGGTCCTGGTCAAGACAATCTCCTGAACTCCAAACTGAATGTCAGAATGGGAAAGAAAGGTGAATTAAGCAATTTTGAGCGTGGCATGGTTGTTGGTGCCAGACGGGCCGGTCTGAGTATTTCACAATCTGCTCAGTTACTGGGATTTTCACGCACAACCATTTCTAGGGTTTACAAAGAATGGTGTGAAAAAGGAAAAACATCCAGTATGCGGCAGTCCTGTGGGCGAAAATGCCTTGTTGATGCTAGAGGTCAGAGGAGAATGGGCCGACTGATTCAAGCTGATAGAAGAGCAACGTTGACTGAAATAAACACTCGTTACAACCGAGGTATGCAGCAAAGCATTTGTGAAGCCACAACACGCACAACCTTGAGGCGGATGGGCTACAACAGCAAAAGACCCCACCGGGTACCACTCATCTCCACTACAAATAGGAAAAAGAGGCTACATTTTGCATGAGCTCACCAAAATTGGACTGTTGAAGACTGGAAAAATGTTGCCTGGTCTGATGAGTCTTGATTTCTGTTGAGACATTCAAATGGTAGAGTCCGAATTTGGCGTTACCAGAATGAGAACATGTATCCATCATGCCTTGTTACCACTGTGCAGGCTGGTGGTGGTGGTGTAATGGTGTGGGGGGTGTTTTCTGGGCACACTTTAGGCCCCTTAGTGCCAATTGGCCATCGTTTAAATGCCACGGGCTCCCTGAGCATTGTTTCTGACCATGTCCATCCCTTCATGACCACCATGTACCCATCCTCTGATGGCTACTTCCAGCAGGATAATGCACCATGTCACAAAGCTCGAATCATTTCAAATTGGTTTCTTGAACATGACAATGAGTTCACTGTACTAAAATGGCCCCCACAGTCACCAGATCTCAACCCAATAGAGCATCTTTGGGATGTGGTGGAACGTGAGCTTCGTGCCCTGGATGTGCATCCCTCAAATCTCCATCAACTGCAAGATGCTATCCTATTAATATGGGCCAACACTTCTAAAGAATGCTATCAGCACCTTGTTGAATCAATGCCATGTAGCATTAAGGCAGTTCTGAAGGCAAAAGGGGGTCCGACACCGTATTAGTATGGTGTTCCTAATAATTTTTTAGGTGAGTGTATATACAGGTCCTTCTAAAAAAATTTGCATATTGTGATAAAGTTCATTCTTTTCTGTAATGTACTGATAAACATTAGACTTTCATATATTTTAGATTCATTACACACAACTGAAGTAGTTCAAGCCTTTTATTGTTTTAATATTGATGATTTTGGCATACAGCTCATGAAACCCCTAAATTCCTATCTAAAAAAATTTGCATATCATGAAAAGGTTCTCTAAACGAGCTATTAACCTAATCATCTGAATCAACTAATTAACTCTAAACACCTGCAAAAGATTCCTGAGGCTTTTAAAAACTCCCAGCCTGGTTCATTACTCAAAACCGCAATCATGGGTAAGACTGCCGACCTGACTGCTGTCCAGAAGGCCATCATTGACACTCTCAAGCAAGAAGGTAAGACACAGAAAGAAATTTCTGAACGAATAAGCTGTTCCCAGAGTGCTGTATCAAGGCACCTCAGTGGAAAGTCTGTGGGAAGGAAAAAGTGTGGCAGAAAACGCTGCACAACGAGAAGAGGTGACCGGACCCTGAGGAAGATTGTGGAGAAGGACCGATTCCAGACCTTGGGGGACCTGCGGAAGCAGTGGACTGAGTCTGGAGTAGAAACATCCAGAGCCACCGTGTACAGGCGTGTGCAGGAAATGGGCTAGGCAGAAGCAGCACTGGACTGTTGCTCAGTGGTCCAAAGTACTTTTTTCGGATGAAAGCAAATTTTGCATGTCATTCGGAAATCAAGGTGCCAGAGTCTGGAGGAAGACTGGGGAGAGGGAAATGCCAAAATGCCTGAAGTCCAGTGTCCAGTACCCACAGTCAGTGATGGTCTGGGGTGCCATGTCAGCTGCTGGTGTTGGTCCACTGTGTTTTATCAAGGGCAGGGTCAATGTAGCTAGCTATCAGGAGATTTTGGAGCACTTTATGCTTCCATCTGCTGAAAAGCTTTATGGAGATGAAGATTTCATTTTTCAGCACGACCTGGTACCTGCTCACAGTGCTAAAACCACTGGTAAATGGTTTACTGACCATGGTATTACTGTGCTCAATTGGCCTGCCAACTCTCCTGACCTGAACCCCATAGAGAATCTGTGGGATATTGGGAAGAGAAAGTTGAGAGACGCAAGACCCAACACTCTGGATGAGCTTAAGGCCGCTATCGAAGCATCCTGGGCCTCCATAACACCTCAGCAGTGCCACAGGCTGATTGCCTCCATGCCACGCCGCATTGAAGCAGTCATTTCTGCAAAAGGATTCCCGACCAAGTATTGAGTGCATAACTGAACATAATTATTTGAAGGTTGACTTTTTTTGTATTAAATACACTTTTCTTTTATTGGTCGGATGAAATATGCAAATTTTTTTAGATAGGAAATTTGGGTTTTCATGAGCTGTATGCCAAAATTATCAATATTAAAACAATAAAAGGCTTGAACTACTTCAGTTGTGTGTAATGAATCTAAAATATATGAAAGTCTAATGTTTATCAGTACATTACAGAAAATAATGAACTTTATCACAATATACACATAAAGGGAACACAAAAATAACACATCCTAGATCTGAATTCATTAAATATTTTTCTGAAATACTTTGTTCTTTACATAGTTGAATGTGCTGACAACAAAATCACACCAAAAATAAAAAATGGAAATTACATTTTTCAACCCATGGAGGTCTGGATTTGGAGTCACACTCAAAATTAAAGTGGAAAAACACACTACAGGCTGATCCAACTTTGATGTAATGTCCTTAAAACAAGTCAAAATGAGGCTCAGTAGTGTGTGTGGCCTCCACGTGCCTGTATGACCTCCCTACAACGCCTGTGCATGCTCCTGATGAGGTGGCGGACGGTCTCCTGAGGGATCTCCTCCCAGACTTGGACTAAAGCATCTGCCAACTCCTGGACAGTCTGTGATGCAACGTGACGTTGGTGGATAGAGCGAGACATGATGTCCCAGATGTGCTCAATTGGATTCAGGTCTGGGGAACGGGCGGGCCAGTCCATAGCATCAATGCCTTCGTCTTGCAGGAACTGCTGACACACTCCAGCCACATGAGGTCTAGCATTGTCTTGCATTAGGAGGAACCCAGGGCCAACCGCACCAGTATATTGTCTCACAAGGGGTCTGAGGATCTCATCTCGGTACCTAATGGCAGTCAGGCTACCTCTGGCGAGCACATGGAGGACTTGCAGGCAGCAGAACGTTCTCCACGGCGTCTCCAGACTCTGTCACGTCTGTCATGTGCTCAGTGTGAACCTGCTTTCATCTGTAATGGGCACAGGGCGCCAGTGGCGAATTTGCCAATCTTGGTGTTCTCTGGCAAATGCCAAACGTCCTGCACCACCACCTGTGGACGTTGGGCCCTCATATCACCCTCATGGAGTCTGTTTCTGACCGTTTGAGCAGACACTTGCACATTTGTGGCCTGCTGGAGGTCATTTTGCAGGGCTCTGGCAGTGCTCCTCCTGTTCCTCCTTGCACAAAGGCGGAGGTAGCGGTCCTGATGCTGGGTTGTTGCCATCCTACGGCCTCCTCCACGTCTCCTGATGTACTGGCCTGTCTCCTGGTAGCGCCTCCATGCTCTGGACACTACGCTGACAGACACAGCAAACCTTCTTGCCACAGCTCGCATTGATGTGCCATCCTGGATAAGCTGCACTACCTGAGCCACTTGTGTGGGTTCTAGACTCCGTCTCATGCTACCACTAGAGTGAAAGCACCTCCAGCATTCAAAAGTGACCAAAACATCAGCCAGGAAGCATAGGAACTGAGAAGTGGTCTGTGGTCACCACCTGCAGAACCACTCCTTTATTGGGGGTGTCTTGCTAATTGCCTATGATTTCCACCTGTTGTCTATCCCATTTGCACAACAGCATGTGAAATTGATTGTCACTCAGTGTTGCTTCCTAAGTGGACAGTTTAATTTCACAGAAGTGTGATTGACTTGGAGTTACATTGTGTTTTTTAAGTGTTCCCTTTATTTTTTTGAGCAGTGTATATATATATGTATCCCAAATTTCTGATTGGGGCACTGTGAAATATAAATAAAAACAGAATGCAATTATTTGTAAATCTCATAGACCCATATTTTATTCACAATAGTTCATAGAATACATATTAGATGTTGAAATTGAGACTTTTTACCGTTTCCTGAAAAAATTTACTCATTTAGAACTTGATGGCAGCAAAACATCTTTCAAAAGTTGGGACAGGGCCATGTCCGCCATTGTGTAGCGTCCCCTCTTCTTTTACCAACAGACTGTAAATGTCTGGGAGACAAATTGCTGGAGTTTTGGGAGAAGAATGTTGTCCCATTCTTGTCTGATGTAGGCTTCTAGCTGCTTTTCAGTCCTGGCTCTTTGCTGGATTTTTTATTTTATGATCCGGCAAATGTTTTCTATCAGTGACAGATCTGGACTGTAGGCAGGATAGTTCAGCATCCAGACTCTTCTGCTAAGCCATGTAGTTATGATGGATACAGTATGTACTTTAGCATTGTCTTACTGAAATACAGTATGTAAGGCCTTCCCTGAAACACGTCTGATGGGAGCATATGTTGTTCTAAAACTTCTATATATTATTCATCACTGATAGTGCCTTTCTGGATGTTTAAGCTGCCCAAGTCATTGGCATTAATGCAGCCCCATACCATCAGAGATACAGGCTTTTGAACTGTGTAGTGATATGAAGCTGGATCGTCCCTCTCCTCTGGAGTCCACAGAGCACGGCTGTTAAGGTTTCCAAAAATAATTTAAATAACTTTTTTCATCTGACCACAGAAGAGTTTTCCGTTTTGCCTCTGTCCATTTTAAATTAGATTCAGCCTAGAGAAAATGGCAGGGTTTCTGGATAGTATTGACTTATGGCTTCTTCTTTGCGTCAGGGAGAGCTCTTAGGGTTTTATAGGGCTCACCTATAAGCTCCTTAGTTTGGGATCAAGCCAGTCGCTCGTTTATTTATATGTTCCAGCTATCTGCTAATTTCATCCGTGACATTATAAACCGCCATAACCGTCTTAAGCATAGATCCGGTTTCCGCCTTGATTGGCCGCAAAACTGTGTCTCCGTAAAACTGTGTCTCAGTTTCAGGTGACCGGTTCTGCTGGCGTTCATGGAGTTTGTTCTGAGCCTAAGATCTCGCTCCCGGATACATTCTCCGGGGGTAGTGAGAATTTTGTTCGCTTTAGAGAGGCTTGCAAACTCCATTTTCAGCTACTTTCCCATTCCTCTGGTGATGAGGAGCAGAGGGTGGGGATCATCATCTCACAGTCAGGGATAATGCTCAGTCTTGGGCCTTTTCACTGCTGGTGGGGGCATGGCCCCTCCGATTGGTGGATGAATTTTTTGTAGCCCTGGGGCAGATATATGATGACCCGGATCGTATTGCTCTGGCTGAATCTAAACTGGGTCTTTTATGCCAGGGTAAACACTCCGCAGAGATATATTGTTCTGAATTTCGGAGATGGGCAGCTGATACTGGTTGGAATGATGCTGCACTCCGAAGTCAATTTTGCCATGGTCTTTTGGAAAGATTGAAAGATGCATTCGCTTTTCATGAGAGACCAGCGTCGTTAGAGTCAGCCATGTCTCTAGCTGTTCGTATTGACAGGCGTCTTGGAGAGAGAGAGGAGACTACTCTTTCCTGTCAAATTCAGCCCAAGGACAGTCTGTCTTAATCCCCTCTGAGTTTGCTTGCCTCTGATAGTAGAGGATTCAGCTCTCAGAGGAGGGTTTGTTTCTGTTGTGGGGGTATAAATCATTTGGCTAAGGTTTGCCCCTCTAGGAGATTCATGGCGTTTTCTGAGGGTAATAAAAACAAAACAAAAAAAACCCTCTAAAAACTTTCCATTTGCTACTATTGGCAAGGTTATTGCGGAAATTGAAGGTTTGCCGTTTGCTTGTAGTTCCCGTTTTCTCCTACCTGCCAGGGTGGCGCTAGACAGCAAGAACATTGTTTGTGAGATTTTTGTAGATAGTGGTGCAGCTGTCAATCTGATTGATAATCAATTTGCAACAACGCATGGTTTCCAGGTATGCACTTTGGAAAAGGATATACCTGTTTTTGCTATCGATTCCGCTCCACTTTCTCAAAGATCGTTAAAGGGCATAGTTCACAATATCCGTTTGACTGTGGGTGACGCTCATGTTTAGGATATGTCATGTTTCGTCTTAAGCGGATTACCTACTCCTCTAGTGTTGGGGCTACCCTGGCTCACTAAACATAACCCCACCATTGATTGGCAAGCAAGGCAAATAAATGGTTGGAGTGAGTTTTGCAGAGAGAATTGCCTCACAGCGTCTCTTTCAGAGGTTTCTACCAAGACTGTGCCATCTTTTCTCTCAGAATTTTCGGATGTGTTTTCCGAGAGTGGTGTCCAGGAGTTGCCCCCTCACTGGGAGTACGACTGCCCAGGAGCCAAGCTGCCAAAATCACGACTATACAATCTCTCCCAATCTGAAAGAGTCGCTATGCGTACTTATATCTGAGAGCCTGAAAAAGGGACACATCTGACCCTCAAAGTCACCTGTTGCCGCTGTTTTTTTTTTTTTGTTAAGAAAAAAGATGCTTCTTTAAGACCTTGTCTGGATTTCAGGGAGCTGAACCGTATCACGATTCGTGACCCATATACGCTTCCTCTGATCCCGGAACTGTTTAACCAGATTGTTGGGGCTAAAGTTTTTTTCGAAGTTGGATTTAAGAGGGGCATACAACCTAGTCAGGGTCAGGGAAGGGGACGAATGGAAGACTGCCTTCAATACCGCTGAGGGTCATTTCGAGAATCCCCCGCCCGCCTCCTCTTGAAAATTCGTTGGCGTCTAGTGGTTATACCTGTGCAGATGTCAGCCGTTTAACCCTTTCCATACCGCGGTATGGAAAAGGTTAACTGTCAGGGTCAGGGAGCTCCCTCCCTCTCCCATTGGGGGGCTGTTGTGCCTTTGCAGCCCCCCGATGGAGAGGGAGAGAGCCCCCCGACAGCCCCCCGCCAGCCCGTCCTCACCCTTCCCCGTCTGCGAAGTTGTGGCAGACGGGGAAGGTTCCCATGGCAACAGAACGCCTTCTCAGGCGTCCTTCTGTCCATGGTGCTGAACAGATCTATGCTAAAGGCATAGATCTGTTCAGACAAAGTGTAAAGTAAAATACAGTACAGTACCCTATATAGAGTACTGTACTGTATTATACAGACATCAGACCCACTGGATCTTCAAGAACCAAGTGGGTCTGGGTCAAAAAAATGTACACTACACATATTAGGTATCGCCGCGTCCGTAACGACCTGATCTATAAAATGGTCATGTTACTTTCCCTGCAGGGTGAACGCCATAAAAAAATAAAAAAATAAAATCTATGGGAAAATTGAAATTTTGCCCACCTTACTTCCCAAAAAAGGTAATAAAAGTGATCAAAAAAGTCGCATGTACGCCAAAATAGTACCAATCAAACCGTCATCTCATCCCGCAAAAATCATACCCTACCCAAGATAATCGCCGAAAAACTGAAAAAACTATGGCTCTTAGACTATGGAAACACTAAAACATGATTTTTTTTTGTTTCAAAAATGAAATCATTGTGTAAAACTTACTTAAATAAAAAATAAAGTATACATATTAGGTATCGCCGCATCCGTATCGACCGGCTCTATAAAAATATCACATGACCTAACCCCTCAGATGACCACCGTAAAAAAATTAAAATAAAAACGGTGTAAAAAAGCTATTTTTTGTCATCTTACGTCACAAAAAGTGTAATAGCAAGCGATCAAAAATATGCACCCCAAAATAGTGCTAATCAAACC
Organism: Bufo gargarizans; assembly: GCF_014858855.1. NCBI lineage: Eukaryota > Metazoa > Chordata > Amphibia > Anura > Bufonidae > Bufo > Bufo gargarizans. Next base: position 473,578,521 of record NC_058081.1, on the reverse strand, counting down.
GTCATCTCATCCCGCAAAAAATTAGACCCTACTTAAGATAATCGCCCAAAAACTGAAAAAACTATGGCTCTTAGACTATGGAGACAATAAAACATTTTTTTGGTTTTAAAAATGAAGTCATTGTATAAAACTTACATAAATAAAAAAAATTGTATACATATTAGGTATCACCGCGTCCGTGACAACCTGCTCTATAAAATTACCACATGATCTAACCTGTCAGATGAATGTTGTAAATAACAAAAAAAAAGTGGCAAAAAAGCTATTGTTACCTTGGTGCACGAAAAGTGTAATATAGAGCAACCGAAAATCATATGTACCCTAAACTAGTACCAACAAAACTGCTACCCTATCCCGTAGTTTCTAAAATGGGGTCACTTTTTGGGAGTTTCTACTCTAGGGGTGCATCAGGGGGGCTTCAAATGGGACATGGTGTCAAAAAAAACAGTTCAGCAAAATCTGCCTTCCAAAAACCGTATGGCATTCCTTTCCTTCTGCACCCTGCCGTGTGCCCGTACAGCGGTTTACGACCACATATGGGGTGTTTCTGTAAACTACAGAATTAGGGCCGTAAATAATGAGTTTTGTTTGGCTGTTAACCCTTGCTTTGTAACTGGAAAAAAAAAAAAAGGAAAATCTGCCAAAAAAGTGAAATTTTTAAATTGTATCTCTATTTTCCATTAAATCTTCTGCAACACCTAAAGGGTTAACAAAGTTTGTAAAATCAGTTTTGAATACCTTGAGGGGTGTAGTTTCTTATATGGGGTCACTTTTATGGAGTTTCTACTCTAGGGGTGCATCAGGGGGGGCTTCAAATGGGACATGGTGTCAAAAAAACAGTCCAGCAAAATCTGGCTTCCAAAAACCATACGGCACACCTTTCACTCTACGCCCTGCTTTGTGCCCGTACAGTAGTTTACGGCCACATATGGGGTGTTTCTGCAAACGGCAGAGTCAGGGCAATAAAGATACAGTTTGTTTGGCTGTTAACCCTTGCTTTGTTAGTGGAAAAAATGGGTTAAAATGGAAAATTAGGCAAAAAAATGAAATTCTCAAGTTTCATCCCCATTTGTCCAATAACTCTTGTACAACACCTAAAGGGTTAACAACGTTTGTAAAATCAGTTTTGAATACCTTGAGGGGTGTAGTTTATAGAATGGGGTCATTTTTGGGCAGTTTCTATTATGTAAGCCTCGCAAAGTGACTTCAGACCTGTAGTGGTCCCTAAAAATTGGGTTTTTGTAAATTTCAGAAAAATTTCAGGAATTGCTTCTAAACTTCTAAGCCTTGTAACATCCCCAAAAAATAAAATATCATTCCCCAAATAATTCAAACATGAAGTAGACATATGGGGAATGTAAAGTCATCACAATTTTTGGGGGTATTACTATGTATTACAGAAGTAGAGAAACTGAAACTTTGAAATTTGCAAATTTTTTAAATTTTTGGGTAAATTAGGTATTTTTTATGCAAAAAAATTAATTTTTTTGACTTCATTTTACCAGTGTCATGAAGTACAATATGTGACGAAAAAACAATCTCAGAATGGCCTGGATAAGTCAAAGTGTTTTAAAATTATGAGCACTTAAAGTGACACTGGTCAGATTTGCAAAAAATGACCAAGTCCTTAAGGTGAAATAGGGCTGAGTCCTTAAGGGGTTAAGGTAATGTTCTGTACTTTATGCAATGTAATGCACTGTATGCCCAGAATGTTCCAGCATGAGCTATATGTTGCCAGGACTAAAATCCTGGCCCAGACCTTTCTGTAGCGTAGGGTGTGGGCTGGCCCCTCCCACTAGTTCCAGAAGATTCTAGTTGTGCTAAGAGTAGGCAGTGTGGTCTGGAAGAGGTAGGAAGCAGAAATGATATGCTCTTCTCAGGCATTGAGCTTCATTGCTTCTGGAGACTTCAGATCCCTGTGTGTCTTCCACTACCATCAGAGAGAGAGAGAAGATTTTGGAGAATTTGCATGGATAAAGAGAAAGATAAAGAATCAGCAAGGTAATCAGTGTAAAGCAATACAGACTTAGCTGCTGCAAAGGGGAAACAAGTTAAGACACTATATGCATCTCACATTAGTGGACACAGAGGCCACAGAATTTTAGTCAGCAAGGTGATCAGTGTATAGCATTTCAGACCCTGCTGCAATGGAGGGATACTGAGTTACGACACCTTGCACATTTCAGGTAAGATTTTGGCCAGTTGTATTAGTGGAACTTATTGATTTTCCTAGTCTACGACGTAAAGTCATAGTTTTATTAACGACACGGAGGCGAGTATTGCTATCTCTTCCTTTACTGTTCCACCAATAGCAGCAAAGAAAATTTACATACTGAACATTGTAACCATGGCAACCATAGTCCCACCCCAGACAGCCCCTATAACAGGCAACTCCTCCTCTGGGTCTTCCTCTTTCTTTGGACCTGACACCAACACCGGACACCAACTGGAACCGCCAACAAGAACTGGAAACCGGAAACGACACTGCGCCGCTCCACCCGAACTTCACAACCGAAGCCAACCGGGCTAACATTCCTGAAGAAAAAACAGAAGGACGTAGATCCTAGAACTCAGCGACATTTCAACCTAAAAGAAACAAAGAATATGGCAAGCGTAAATACCAGGCCAGCACAATCAATGCGGGCAGTCAATAAACGGGAAATAACCGTAAAATTATCAATAAATAATAACAATAATAATAACAATAATATGATATCAGTAATTAAACATAAGTAATCAAACATAAGTAACCCACACCTTCTCTGAAAGACAAATGAACAAATAAATAAATGGGCGGGCCAAAACAGGGCGGGCAATACTCGCCTCCATGTCTTTAATAAAACTATGACTTTACGTCGTAGACTAGGAAAATCAATAAGTTTTACATCAAGACACGGAGGCTCCTATTGCTAGTTCAAAGCTGGGCAATCACAGAAGCAAACAAATGAGGAGGAGGACAAAAATAATACTCCCTGAAGGTCGTGACCCTAGACCAGTCAGCCAGATGTAAGATATCCTCCATACGCGCCCCTGAAATTGCTAAAGAGGTGGCCGATGCACCCCTCGCCGAATGCGCCGTAAAAACAGAAGTATTGATCCCCGCAAGGGACATAACCCACTTCATCCAACGAGCCAAAGTCGGACTGGATACCGGGGCAAAGGGATGGCGAATAGAAAGAAAAAGCTGTGGGACCAAGGGAGAACGGTAAGCCCTCGTCCGTGATTCGTATTCCCTCAAGCAAGCCACCAGACAAAGAGCCGGAGAGGACAGGAAACTAGGATAAGAAACTTCCCTGATGTGGGTCTTGGTGCGTCTCGAGATATTGAAGGTGACACCCGCAGGAGTGAAGGATCTGGCGTCATGATCCAAAGCCCGCACATCCGACACCCGCTTGCAGGAAATAAGACAGAAAAGCACTAGCAACTTAGCAGACAACTGAAGCAATGAAAGATCCGAATTGCTGGGCCAAGCCGCCAAAAACGACAAGACCAAAGAGACGTCCCAAGTGGTAGTAAAACGAGGACGCGGTGGGCGAGTAAGGCGAGAGCCACGTAGAAGGCATTGAACCCCTGATGAGTAGAGGAAATGGAAGAATGAAAAAGATTGATCGTTCTATAAGCCTTACCGGCCTCAAACAAGGAGGTAAGAAATAGCAATAGATGACTCACAGGTGCCGAAACGGGATCCAAGTCCCGTTCCAAGCACCAACTAGACCAAGCTGCCCGATAAGATTTTCTGGTGCCGGGAGCCCATGCATTGTTCAGGAGGCGTCTAGTTGACTCTGAAACGCCCTCGACCTCTCCAGGGATCCGGAGACCCGACACGCCAGCAGTTGAAGGGTTCCGTCCAGCCGCAGCGGGTGACTCAACCCCCTGGGGTCGCAAAGAAGATCCACAAGGTCCGGGAGAAGAAATGGCACGTCCACCAGGAGCTCCAACAGAGCCGGGAACCAACTCTGAGTCCCCCAAAAGGGAACCACCACCACCAACTCGGCATTCTGGCGACGAACCTGCAGAAGCATCCTCGGAATCATCGCGAACGGGGGAAACGCATACAGAAGATATCTCGACCAATCCTGCAGAAACGCATCCACTGCTTCCGCTCCCGGATCCGGGCGCCAGCTGAAGAAGCGAGCGAGCTGGGCGTTGAGTCTCGAAGCAAACAGGTCCACAGCAAAGGGGCCCCAGATGTCTGAAATCGCAGAGAATATCCTCGGGGCCAGCCTCCAATCGCTGCCGTCCGTGAAACAATGGGAACTCTGGTCCGCTCGAGTGTTGTGGAGGCCAGGAAGGTATTCCGCCTGGACCACAATATCCTTGGAGAGGCAATAGGACCAAAACTCCTTCGCAAGCCGAGCCAGAGTCGCTGATCGGGTACCACCTAAACGGTTGACGTAACGGACCGCCGAGACGTTGTCCATACGAAGGAGGATGTAAGCATGAGCTATCCCATTGGTAAAGCTCCGAATGGCAAAGGATCCCGCCAGAAGTTCCAACACGTTGATGTGTAGGCGCGACTCCTCCGTCGTCCAGCGACCGCCCGTGGAAACTCCATTGCAGTGGGCTCCCCAGCCCTGTAGGCTCGCATCCGATTCTACCGTAAACTCCGGATAGAGACCGAAAATCGCCTTGCCATTCCACGCCTCCAAGTTGGCGATCCACCAACGAAGCTCCTCCCTGGCTTCCGAATCCAATATCACCGCATCCGCAAAAGCCGCACCTGAGCGAAGGTGCGCTATCTTCAGCCGCTGCAGGGCGCGATAATGTAGTAGGGCAGGAAACACTGCCTGGATGGAGGAGGCGAGCAGACCAATGATGCGGGCAAGGTGTCGCAAGGTCAATTGAGGAGAAGACAGGGCGTGTCTCAATTCCTTCCGAATTGCGCGTAGTTTGGACGTTGGAAGGCTGAGGGACTCGGACACAGAATCCACCGTGAACCCCAGAAAGTCCATCCTCTGTAGAGGGGTCAGGCACGACTTCTCCAAATTCAGAAGAAAACCGAGGCGTGACAACAGATCCAACGTTCAGCCTAGATGCTCCAGCAAGGTTAACCTGGAATGATGCATGATAAGAATGTCGTCCAGATAAATAATTAGACGAACACCCCGACTGCGGAGCCAAGACATGGCTGGTCACATCAGCTTGGTGAAACACCAAGGAGCAGAAGACAGGCCGAACGGGAGACATGTGAACCGCCACGTCTCCCCCCCCCACAGAAAACAGAGAAGGTCCCTGGACTGAGGATCGATTGGAACCGTCAGGTAAGCATCCTTGAGGTATAACTTCACCATCCAATCCCCAGGTAGGAGCAAGTCCCTGAGGAGGTGAATCCCCTCCATCTTGAAGTGGCGATAGCGCACTATGGAATTCAGAAAATGAAGGTTTATCACTGGGCGCATCTGACCACCCTTCTTTTGAACCAAAAAGATATTGCTGATGACTCTCCTGGGAGACGGAGGTGCCCGTTCTATCGCACTCTTTTGGAAAAGTGACCTCAGCTCTAGATCCACCAGGGAGCGATCTGGCCTGGATAGCATAAAAGGGGAGGAAGGGGGGAGCAGGCAGGCGGAGTCTAAAAGCTCGATCTGGAAACCCTTGATTGTGGACAAAATCCACGGGTCTGAAGTAATGTCTGACCAGGCACGGAAAAAATGACGGAGTCTGCCCCCAATGTAAAGGGCTGAAGAAACCCCTGCTGGGGGAAGACTTACTGAAAGGTCTCCTAGAGTTTGGGTTCCCACGGAAGGACCTGGAACGCCAATTGCCGCCTCTGGCCGGGAAGAAAGGCGAGGAGCTTCTTTGATCCTGGAAAGGAGGTCTCTGGTTAAAGGAGCCTCGGCCCATGCCACGGGCTTGGAAGGTAGATCGGCCGGACAGGCGGCCCCTGGTACTGCCGGCCCTGTTGGAGACCCGTCCCTGAAATACTCTGCGCATAGAGGACTGGGCCTTATCTAATGCAGTAAATGCGCCAACGTATTGACCAAGATCCTTAATAAAGGAGTCGCCAAACAGCAGCCCTTGTGCATCCTTACCTGCCTCAGTAAGGGCAAGATTAGCCAGCTTGGGGTCTATTTTAAAAAGAAGGGCCTTACCCCTTTCAATTGATAAGGATGTATTGGCGTTGCCAGCGACACAAATCGCTCTTTGAGCCCAACCCCGAAGCTCCTCGGGATCTATACGTGAGCCATCCGCTCTGGCAGCTTCCGCCAATTCTAGCAATTTAGTAAGGGGCCCAAAAACATCCAGGAGCTTGTCCTGGCAGCTCCTCAAGGCGGAGTCTAACCCTTTACGGGGGTTCCAGCCTGACTTTGCCAAAAATTGGGTCATTTTGGGGTCGACCACAAGGGTATCACAGACCTTGTTAGGGACCAGGGGTCTAGGGCACTCAGCACGTAGCTTGTTGCGAGCTTCTTTACTTAGCGGGTGGCGAACCCGAGATTCCAAATATTTGCCCACATGATCCGACGGAAGCCATTCCGCTGACCGAGGGTGGTGGAGAGTGTCAGGATCGAACATAAGTTCGCCAGAAGGGTCTACCAAAGCAGACGCCAAATCCACCGCTGAAGGAGCTGAGCAGACTAATAAGGAAGTAGAGGGGACGGAGCCCCTTGTAGTGGGTGTCGGATCAGGGGTCTCCTCATCAGAGGGATAATCATGATCCTCAAACGCCTCTAAATCTGAGCCCAGATCAGAATCTGAATCGGCACCTGGTTGTGCTCTAGCACATTTCCACGTACGCGCCTTTTCTGCCTGGCGCTGCAAGGCTCTCTTGCGTGATCGTTGCACGCTCTCATGGGTGGCAGCACGCACACCAGTTCTATTATCCTGTGAAACAGGAGCATCAATGGCATCAGATGCCGTATCTATAACAGGGGCAGGCTGCAAGGCCTCTCTAGGAGGGTGTGCAGCAAGGGCCTGAGAAATAGTGGCAGCCAGCATACTGGACATGGAGTCCATAGCAGTCATTATGGCACTGGAGACCGACTGCTGTAGGGCCAATGTATGAGGGTCATCCCTCTCAACCTCCATCTCATCTGCAGGCAGTGGGCAGGCCTGGCTGGAGGGCAAATCGGATGCTGACATAATGAGGTTATAAATATCAATCTAGCCAAGGACCAGTGATAATAATAGGGCCGAATATGGGAGATAACTAACAATACCTAATAGCGACAGCAAGGGTTAATCACCCAGGCGCGATGCGGCAAAGCGGGAGCAGGAGCGGGAGAGCAGGAATATGCGGCCGTACCTATGCGCAGACAGGCGGGACTGAAGATGGCCGCTGAGATCCCGCGATAGGCGAGAACCAAAAAATGGGTGCAAACAGCAAAATTAACACCCCCCAGGAAACGATAAGGGTGAGAAACCCGCAAAAAACTGGTGCAATACAATAGTACAATGCAGGTGCTGAGGAAAAGCAAATACAGGATAAAACACAGATAAAGCAAATAGATAGTCTAAACCAAACTCAATATGATCTGAAGCAATAGAACTCATGGAGAAAAATTGCAGCACTTATCTGGTGGCAGCAGCAAAGAAAGAGGAAGACCCAGAGGAGGAGTTGCCTGTTATAGGGGCTGTCTGGGGTGGGACTATGGTTGCCATGGTTACAATGTTCAGTATGTAAATTTTCTTTGCTGCTATTGGTGGAACAGTAAAGGAAGAGATAGCAATAGGAGCCTCCGTGTCTTGATGTAAAACTGCACGCTTTTGTGTGAATTGCGGACATTGTGACAGATTATGGTTGAAAGCTATAGATCCCAGTACTAGAGACTGTAGCAGGAGAAATTGTTATCTGAGGGCCATTGCTGTAAACATTTGCTTAGCTCAGGCTTGGAAGAAATTGTGCTGTGTATAGATAATTGCTAAAAGTACTACAACTACAACAATATTTTGTGCACAGTAAAGACCGTATTTTGTTGAATTCAATCTGGCCTGGTTACTAACCCTCCTAACACCACAGACTTGCCATTTCACTATTTCAAGCCCTGCCTTGCACCCACACGGACATTTAGCATCAAGCACACACCAAACTACCATCAGGAAGGAGCCTTAGCTAAAGGAAGTTCCCTGAAGGAATATAAGGTCCCCCTCCTTCAATGCACCGACCCCAGGGAGTGACAGCCTAAGGAAGTACTCAGTGACACATCACAATCAGGGCCACTACTACTCCCATCCTCTCCTCCAGCTCCTCACGTAATTTATGATAATTATTACTTCTATAGCAAGACTCCTTTAATTTGGCATCTGATAATCCAGAGATTTGATTGCTCAGACTCTACAGCAACCTAACTAGAAACATTAGTCCCTGATTTTCATAAGAGAAGAGAAAGTCTTAGCAATCAGTGTAAACATCCCCGGGCTGCTGTATCAGAGCGTCATATACTTTCTATGGTTAAATATTAATTTGAGCAGATATTTTTAAGCCTGTGAGTCACCTTTAAAACTTTCGGAATAGTCTCACTGAGCGTGTGTGGGGGGGTAGTCTGCTGGATTATGGGTTATAATTAGAGTTGAGCGAATACCTGGATGTTCGGGTTCGAGAAGTTCGGCTGAACTTCCCGGAAATGTTCGGGTTCGGGATCCGAACCCGACCCGAACTTCGTCCCGAACCCCATCGAAGTCAATGGGGACCCGAACTTTTTGGTACTAAAAAGGCTGTAAAACAGCCCAGGAAAGGGCTAGGGGGCTGCAAAAGGCAGCAACATGTAGGTAAATCCCCTGCAAACAAATGTGGATAGGGAAATGAATAAAAATAAAAATAAAATAAATAAAAATTAACCAATATCAATTGGAGAGAGGTCCCATAGCAGAGAATCTAGCTTCACGTCACCCACCACTGTAAAAGTCCATTGTCATGTATTTAGGCCCTGGCACCCAGGCAGAAGAGAGAGGTCCCATAACAGAGAATCTGGCTTCATGTCAGCAGAGAATCAGTCTTCATGTCATAGCAGAGAATCATGCTTTACGTCACCCAACACTGGAACAGTCCATTGTCAGATATTTAGGCCCAGGCACCCAGGCAGAGGAGAGAGGTCCCGTAACAGAGAATCTGGCTTCATGTCAGCAGAGAATCAGTCTTCATGGCATAGCAGAGAGTCATGCTTCACGTCACCCAACACTGGAACAGTCCATTGTCAGATATTTAGGCCCAGGCACCCAGGCAGAGGAGAGAGGTCCTGTAACATAGAATCTGGCTTCATGTCAGCAGAGAATCAGTCTTCATGTCATAGCAGAGAATCATGCTTCACGTCACCCAACACTGGAACAGTCCATTGTCAGATATTTAGGCCCAGGCACCCAGGCAGAGGAGAGAGGTCCCGTAACAGAGAATCTGGCTTCATGTCAGCAGAGAATCAGTCTTCATGTCATAGCAGAGACTCATGCTTCATGTCACCCAACACTGGAACAGTCCATTGTCAGATATTTAGGCCCCGGCATCCAGGCAGAGGAGAGAGGTCCCGTAACAGAGAATCTGGCTTCATATCAGCAGAGAATCAGTCTTCATGTCATAGCAGAGAATCATGCTTTACATCACCCAACACTGGAACGGTCCATTGTCAAATTTTTAGGCCCAGGCACCCAGGCAGAGGAGAGAGGTCCCGTAACAGAGAATCTGGCTTCATGTCAGCAGAGAATCAGTCTTCATGTCATAGCAGAGAATCATGCTTCACGTCACCCAACACTGGAACAGTCCATTGTCAGATATTTAGGCCCAGGCAGAGGAGAGAGGTCCCGTAACAGAGAATCTGGCTTCATGTCAGCAGAGAATCAGTCTTCATGTCATAGCAGAGAATCATGCTTCACGTCACCCAACACTGGAACAGTCCATTGTCAGATATTTAGGCCCCGGCATCCAGGCAGAGGAGAGAGGTCCTGTAACAGAGAATCTGGCTTCATGTCAGCAGAGAATCAGTCTTCATGTCATAGCAGAGAATCATGCTTTACGTCACCCAACACTGGAACAGTCCATTGTCAGATATTTAGGCCCAGGCACCCAGGCAGAGAAGAGAGATCCCGTAACAGAGAATCAGTCTTCATGTCAGCAGAGAATCAGTCTTCATGTCAGAGCAGAGAATCATGCTTCACGTCACCCAACATTGGAACAGTCCATTGTCATATATTTAGGCCCTGGCACCCAGACAGAGGAGAGGTTCATTCAACTTTGGGTTGCCCCGCAATATAATGGTAAAATGAAAATGAAAATAGGATTGAATGAGGAAGTGCCCTGGAGTACAATAATATATGGTTAAGGGGAGGTAGTTAATGTCTAATCTGCACAAGGGATGGACAGGTCCTGTGGGATCCATGCCTGGTTCATTTTTATGAACGTCAGCTTGTCCACATTCGCTGTAGACAGGCGGCTGCGTTTGTCTGTAATAACACCCCCTGCCGTGCTGAATACACGTTCAGACAAAATGCTGGCCGCCGGGCAGGCCAGCACCTCCAAGGCATAAAAGGCTAGCTCTGGCCACGTGGACAATTTAGAGACCCAGAAGTTGAATGGGGCCGAACCATCAGTCAGTACGTGGAGGGGTGTGCACACGTACTGTTCCACCATGTTAGTGAAATGTTGCCTCCTGCTAACACGTTGCGTATCAGGTGGTGGTGCAGTTAGCTGTGGCGTGTTGACAAAACTTTTCCACATCTCTGCCATGCTAACCCTGCCCTCAGAGGAGCTGGCCGTGACACAGCTGCCTTGGTGACCTCTTGCTCCTCCTCTGCCTTGGCCTTGGGCTTCCACTTGTTCCCCTGTGACATTTGGGAATGCTCTCAGTAGCGCGTCTACCAACGTGCGCTTGTACTCGCGCATCTTCCTATCACGATCCAGTGCAGGAAGTAAGGTGGGCACATTGTCTTTGTACCGTGGATCCAGCAGGGTGGCAACCCAGTAGTCCGCACATGTTAAAATGTGGGCAACTCTGCTGTCGTTGCGCAGGCACTGCAGCATGTAGTCGCTCATGTGTGCCAGGCTGCCCAGAGGTAAGGACAAGCTGTCCTCTGTGGGAGGCGTATCGTCATCGTCCTGCATTTCCCCCCAGCCACGCACCAGTGATGGGCCCGAGCTGCGTTGGGTGCCACCCCGCTGTGACCATGCTTCATCCTCATCCTCCTCCACCTCCTCCTCATCCTCGTCCTCCTCGTCCTCCAGTAGTGGGCCCTGGCTGGCCACATTTGTACCTGGCCTCTGCTGTTGCAAAAAACCTCCCTCTGAGTCACTTTGAAGAGACTGGCCTGAAAGTGCTAAAAATGACCCCTCTTCCTCCTCCTCCTGGGCCACCTCCTCTTCCATCATCGCCCTAAGTGTTTTCTCAAGGAGACATAGAAGTGTTATTGTAACGCTGATAACGGCGTCATCACCACTGGCCATGTTGTTGGAGTACTCGAAACAGCGCAACAGGGCACACAGGTCTCGCATGGAGGCCCAGTCATTGGTGGTGAAGTGGTGCTGTTCCGCAGTGCGACTGACCCGTGCGTGCTGCAGCTGAAACTCCACTATGGCCTGCTGCTGCTCGCACAGTCTGTCCAGCATGTGCAAGGTGGAGTTCCACCTGGTGGGCACGTCGCATATGAGGCGGTGAGCTGGAAGGCCGAAGTTACGCTGTAGCACAGACAGGCGAGCAGCGGCAGGATGTGAACGCCGGAAGCGCGAACAGACAGCCCCCACTTTATGCAGCAGCTCTGACGTGTCGGGGTAGTTGTGAATGAACTTCTGCACCACCAAATTCATGTTCCCAGAGCTGCAACGAGATTTCGCCCATTATCGCACACCACCAGGCCGGGCTTGAGGCTCACCGGCAGCAACCACTCGTCGGTCTGTTGTTCTATACCCCGCCACAACTCCTGTGCGGTGTGGGGCCTGTCCCCCAAACATATGAGTTTCAGAATGGCCTGCTGACGTTTACCCCGGGCTGTGCTGAAGTTGGTGGTGAAGGTGTGTGGCTGACTGGATGAGCAGGTGGAAAAAGAGGAGGAGGAAGCTGAGTAGGAGGAGGTGGCAACAGGAGGCAAAGAATGTTGCCCTGCGATCCTTGGCGGTGGAAGGACGTGCGCCAAACAGCTCTCCGCCTGGGGCCCAGCCGCCACTACATTTACCCAGTGTGCTGTTAGGGAGATATAGCGTCCCTGGCCGTGCTTACTGGTCCACGTATCTGTGGTTAGGTGGACCTTGCCACAGATGGCGTTGCGCAGTGCACACTTGATTTTATCTGATACTTGGTTGTGCAGGGAAGGCACGGCTCTCTTGGAGAAGTAGTGCCGGCTGGGAACAACATACTGTGGGACAGCAAGCGACATGAGCTGTTTGAAGCTGTCTGGGTCCACCAGCCTAAATGACAGCATTTCATAGGCCAGTAGTTTAGAAATGCTGGCATTCAGGGCCAGGGATCGAGGGTGGCTAGGTGGGAATTTACGCTTTCTCTCAAATGTTTGTGAGATGGAGAGCTGAACGCTGCCGTGTGACATGGTTGAGATGCTTGGTGACGCAGGTGGTGGTGTTGGTGGTACATCCCATGTTTGCTGGGCGGCAGGTGCCAACGTTCCTCCAGAGACGGAGGAAGAGGCCGAGGCGGCGGCAGCAGCAGAAGAGGCCGAGGCGGCAGCAGCAGAAGAGGTAGCAGGGGGAGCCTGAGTGACTTCCTTGTTTTTAAGGTGTTTACTCCACTGCAGTTCATGCTTTGCATGCAGGTGCCTGGTCATGCAGGTTGTGCTAAGGTTCAGAACGTTAATGCCTCGCTTCAGGCTCTGATGGCATAGCGTGCAAACCACTCGGGTCTTGTCGTCAGCACATTGTTTGAAGAAGTGTCATGCCAGGGAACTCCTTGAACCTGCCTTTGGGGTGCTCGGTCCCAGATGGCGGCGGTCAGTAGCAGGCGGAGTCTCTTGGCGGCGGGTGTTCTGCTTTTGCCCACTGCTCCCTCTTTTGCTACGCTGTTGGCTCGGTCTCACCACTGCCTCTTCCTCCGAACTGTGAAAGTCAGTGGCACGACCTTCATTCCATGTGTGGTCTAGGACCTCATCGTCCCCTGCATCCTCTTCCACCCAGTCTTGATCCCTGAGCTCCTGTTCAGTCTGCACACTGCAGAAAGACGCAGCAGTTGGCACCTGTGTTTCGTCATCATCAGAGACGTGCTGAGGTGGTATTCCCATGTCCTCATCATCAGGAAACATAAGTGGTTGTGCGTCAATGCATTCTATGTCTTCCACCGCTGGGGAAGGGCTAGGTGGATGCCCTTGGGAAACCCTGCCAGCGGAGTCTTCAAACAGCATAAGAGACTGCTGCATAACTTGAGGCTCAGACAGTTTCCCTGGTATGCATGGAGGTGATGTGACAGACTGATGGGCTTGGTTTTCAGGCGCCATCTGTGCGCTTTCTGCATAAGACTGGGTGGGAGATAATGTGAACGTGCTGGATCCACTGTCGGCCACCCAATTGACTAATGCCTGTACCTGCTCAGGCCTTACCATCCTTAGAACGGCATTGGGCCCCACCATATATCGCTGTAAATTCTGGCGGCTACTGGGACCTGAGGTAGTTGGTACACTAGGACGTGAGGCTGTGGCAGAACGGCCACGTCCTCTCCCAGCACCAGAGGGTCCACTAACACCACCACGACCATGTCCGCGTCCCTTACTAAAAGTTTTCCTCATTGTTACCGTTCACCACAATAACAAAAATATTATTTGGCCCAATGTATTGAATTCAAATTCAGGCCTTTTTTTTACAGACACCTAACACTATCTGGCTATCTATTTAGGTACCATATTACACTAATAAAGGCACAGCAGTAACAACAGATTTAGCTGAATATAAATTTGAGGCCTAGTATTTAGGCGCTGGATGACAGGTATACGTTTACGGACAGAATTAGACTTGGAATTGCACAGTAGCGTGTGTGTGAAGTTATTGAGAATGACAGTATCTGCACCTTGAATCTAATATACCCTTTTAGGGATAGATTTAAATTAGGCCTGATACAGCAGAAACCACTAATTTAGAGAATTGCTAAATTGGGAATTGTATTTCAACCCAGAACAAAAACTGTGCTTTGACGGACACTAAATAACTTGACCAGCCACAGCAATAATGACAGATTTAGATGAATATAAATTTGAGGCCTAGTATTTAGGCGCTGGGTGACAGGTATACATTTACACACAGAATTAGACTTGGAATTGCACAGTAGCGTGTGTGTGAAGTTATTGAGAATGACCCTATCTGCACCTTGAATCTAATATACCCTTTTAGGGATAGATTTAAAGTAGGCCTGATACAGCAGAAACCACTAATTTAGAGAATTGCTAAATTGGGAATTGTATTTCAACCCAGAACAAAAACTGTGCTTTGACGGACACTAAATAACTTGACCAGCCACAGTAATAATAACAGATTTAGATGAATATAAATTTGAGGCCTAGTATTTAGGCGCTGGGTGACAGGTATACGTTTACACACAGAATTAGACTTGGAATTGCACAGTAGCGTGTGTGTGAAGTTATTGAGAATGACCCTATCTGCACCTTGAATCTTATATACTCTTTTAATAAATAGATTTAAAGTAGCCCTGATACAGCAGAAACCACTAATTTAGGAAATTGCTAAGTTGGGAATTGTATTTCAACCTTGAACAAAAATATATCCTTTGCCAGACAGCAGACAGTATTACAATTGGCTGGCCACAGCTGAAACACCAGATTTAGGGTACTGCTATTTTGGCAATTGTATTTCACCCCTCAGTAAAATAGCAAGCACAGCCAAGCCCCTGATGTAGGATATAGCCAAAAAATAACCACACTATTGATGGTTTAATGCACTTGGTGACAGCTTGCCCCTGATGTAGGATATAGCCAAAAAATAACCACACTATTGATGGTTTAATGCACTTGGTGACAGCTTGCCCCTGATGTAGGATATAGCAAAAAAAAATAACCACACTATTGATGGTTAAATGCACTTGGTGACAGCTTGACCCTGATGTAGGATATAGCCAAAAAATAACCACACTATTGATGGTTAAATGCACTTGGTGACAGCTTGACCCTGATGTATGATATAGCCAGAAAATAACCACACTATTGATGGTTAAATGCACTTGGTGACAGCTTGACCCTGATGTAGGATATAGCCAAAAAATAACCACACTATTGATGGTTAAATGCACTTGGTGACAGCTTGCCCCATATGTAGGATATAGCCAAAAAATAACCACACTATTGATGGTTAAATGTACTTGGTGGCAGCTTGTGCTGGCGCACCACAAGACACAAAATGGCCGCCGATCACCCCAGAAAAAAGTGACTGAAAAACGCTCTGGGCAGCCTAAAAACAGTGAGCAATTGAATAGCAGCAGTTCAATGATCCACAGCTGTAGATCGATCACTGAATTAAGTCTTTTGGAGGCGTTAATCACTGCCTAATCTCGCCCTAACGTCGCAGCTGCAACCTCTCCCTACACTGATCAGAGCAGAGTGACGTGTGGCGCTACGTGACTCCAGCTTAAATAGAGGCTGGGTCACATGCTGCACTGGCCAATCACAGCCATGCCAATAGTAGGCATGGCTGTGACGGCCTCTTGGGGCAAGTAGTATGACGCTTGTTGATTGGCTGCTTTGCAGCCTTTCAAAAAGCGCCAAGAAAGCGACGAACACCGAACCCGAACCCGGACTTTTACGACAGTTCGGGTTCGCTCATCTCTAGTTATAATGTCTATGTAAGGCTACCTGAACACTGAAGTTTTGCTGTCTGTCCTCCAGAAGGTCATTGAATTCAATGGTGATGTAGACACATGGTCCACAATGATTGCCTAGACTTCCCCCAATGTGTCTGAAGCACACTCTACAACCCAAAAGTTGCCTCTTTGAAGAAGATCAAGAGCAGGTCACGAAACTGAAAGTGGTCGTTTCTCATCGGGTTGGGGAACACTGACGTGAAGTAACATTTTGAAATCGGACACAATCCACACCACAATACTAATTTGTTGCAGTATATTATCACTTAGCAGACACAGGCAATATTGATATGATTTCTGATCACCCTGAATGTTTGATAATCCCTCATTAGATCCTGGACTAGTACTTTCTCTTCATTATTGTGGCCGCAGGTTAACCTGGTGTTAGACATTTCGGACTGCAGACTGCTCATTGCCAGGCTATTAGCGATCCTCTGTGCTGAAATGCCTGACCTGTCTCCATGCCCCATGTTTAATGAAGCTTTTGCTGCAGGATATCAGCTGCTGGCACTGAGTAACTATCACTCCTCTACTGAAGTCACAATATGCCCCCAGCTGGTGGATGCACACTTTATAGACACACATATTATCATGCTGTTAGACTGAGGATTAAGGTCTGTGTCTGTACAACCCATTTCTGCTGATTTGTCCTTAAAGAAGACCTGTCACCTCTTCTGACAGTGTCTGTTTTAGCAACTACTTGCTGCCGCTAGTGTGAAAGTAGCCTCAGACAGTGCAGATACAACACCAACTGTTAACACCCAGTTGGACCTTTATAAAAAAAAATGCTGGCAATTCATTTATAAACTTCTAGCAGGAATAATAAAGGAATGGCACGACACAGAATCGTAAGAATAGAAGCTCCCCAATTATTAATACATGGGGAATGGGTAACAGGTCCTCTTTAACTCTCCATCCTAAATACATAAAATTACCTCCCAACATTAGAATCCGAAATCACGGGAAGCCTACTTCTTTCCATTATTGCCCAGGAACACCCCGTTTATGCAAAGCTCAGCCTCTTTTAGTACCATTTATGGGATAGTGCCAAAAATATGGGGCTGTTTGGAAGTATGGCTAAAACATTCAATTATATAGACACCTTCTGGTACAGTAACATCTATTCTATTGTTTGTAATGATGACAAGCACTATTTTATTCATGATATTAAATGGTAAGTTGTCACTGCTCTGCCCTGTACCTCAATTTGTACTCTATGTAATATATTATTATTTATCCTGTTGTATCCCAAAAATAACGTTTTCATTTTCAGTCAAAACAACCTTTAATTAAAGTCTTTATCAGGACGCTCACCTACTAACCTAAGCAGAGAGTGGCTAAGAGAGTCTCATTTTTTAGGATCCAATATATCCTCTCATTATATGAGCGATCGAATGCAATGAAAACTGTGTAATGCTTCTTTTCCCCTGTGATGGCGCTGCAGGAGAATTGAACACTTGCAGTTAGTTCCCCATTAGGGATGAGTAAACACCTGTAAGCTCGGGTTCGTCGGGTTCGGCCGAACTTCGGCTCAAAGTTCGGGTTCGGGACCCAAACTTGACCTCAAACCCAAACCCCATTGAAGTCAATGGGGACCCGAACTTTGGGGCACTAAAATGCCTGTAAAATAGTCATAGTAAGGGCTAGAGGGCTGCAAAAGGAAGCAAAACGGGGGTAAGAGAGCAGGACAATTGCCCTGCAAACAAATGTGGATAGGAAAATTACATAAAATAACATAGAATAGAAAAAAATAATAATCTTGAACTAGGAGGCGGAGGTCAAAGTGGAGTAGGAGGTTGAGGAGGCGGTGAACGTGGCGGTGTAGGTAGAAGCGGTGGTGGAGGAGGAGGAGGAGGAGGAGACAGCCAACACTGTTTTTGTATTTTTTTTTTAATATATATTTGGGAAGACCCCAAAACATTGGAAAATAGAAAAGAGAATGCAAAGAGAAAGAAGTGCGCTGGAGTATAACAATGGCTGCTTAGTGTCGGTATACATGTCTATTCATGCCTGGTTCATTTTAATGAATGTGAGCTTGTCCACATTGGCTGTGGACAGGCGGCTGCGCTTGTCTGTGATCACCCCCCCTGCCGTGCTAAACACACGTTCGGACAATGCACTGGCCGCAGGGCAGACCAGCACCTCCAAGGCGTAAAGGGCAAACTCAGGTCATGTGCCCAATTAGGAGACCCAGAAGTTGAATGGGGCAGACCCATCAGTCAGTACGTGTAGGCGTTTGCACATGTACTGTTCCACCACGTTGCTGAAATGCTGCCGCCTACTAAGATGTTCCATATCAGCTGGTGGTGCTGGTTGTTGTGGAGTGCTGACAACGCTTTTCCACATTTCGGCCATGCTATCTCTCCCTTCTAGCGTGCTGGCTGTGCCTCAGCTGCATTGGCAACTTTTTCCTCCTCCTCTGTCTTCGCATTGTGCTTCCACTGAGCCTCCGGTGTCAGGTGGGAAAGCCATCAGCAGCTCGCCTACCAGTGTTCGCTTATACTCACGCATCTTCAGATCCCACTCCAGTGATGGAATTAAGGATGGCACATTGTCTTTTTAGCGGATCCAGCAGGGTGACCACCCAGTAATCAGCACAAGTTAGAATGTGGGCAACTCGGCGGTCGTTGCAGAGACACTGCAGCATGTAATCGCTCATATGTGCCAGGCTGCCCAGAGGCAACGACAAGCTGTACTCTATGGGAGGTGTATCGTCTGTGTCCTCCCTATCCCCCCAGCCATGCTCCAGTGATGCCCATGAGCTGCTTTGGGTGCTTATCCTCCAGAACTGTGCCCTGGCTGGATAGTTGTGTACCTGGCCTCAGTTGGTGCAGGAAGCCACCCTCCGAGCCACTTGTGAATGACTGGCCTGATAACCGTGGAAAAGATCCCTCTTCCTCCTGTGCCACATCCTCTTCCATCATCGCCAGAAGTGTTTTTTCAAGGAGACATAGAAGTGGGATAGTAACGCTGAGGACGGCGTCATCGGCACTGTCCATGTTGGTGGGGTACTCGAAACAGCACAACACAGCACACACGTCTTGCATGGAGGCCCACTCTTTGGTGGTGAATTGGTGCTGTTCCGCAGAGCGACTCCCTCGTGTGTACTGCAGCTGAAACTCCACTATCACCTGCTGCTGCTCACACAGTCTCTCCAGGATGTGCAAGGTGGTGTTACACCTTGTGGGTATGTCGCATATCAGGTGGTGAGCAGGAAGGCCGAAGTTACGCTGCAGTGCAGACAGGCGAGCAGCAGCAGCGTAAGAACTCAGAAAGCACACTTTCTGCAGCAGCTCTGACATATCGGGGTAATTTTTCAGGAACCTCTGCACCACCAAATTCAGCACATGCGCCAGGCAAGGGATGTGTGTCAAACCGGCTAGGCACAGAGCTGCTACAAGATTTCGCCCATTATCGCATACCACCAGGCCGGGCTTGAGGCTCAGTGGCACCAACTACTCATCGGTCTGTTGTTCCATGCCCATCCGTAGCTCCTGCGCAGTGTGGGGGTTTTCCCCCAAACAGATGAGTTTCAAAACAGCCTGCTGTTGTTTCCCCCTGGCTGTGCTGAAGTTGGTGGTGAAGGTGTTACGCTGACCGGATGAGGAGGTGGTAGAGGAGGAGGCAACAGGAGGCAAAGAGAGACATCCTACAATCCTCGGTGGCAGAAGGACATGCACCAAACTGCTATCCGCCTCAGGCCCAGCCGCCACTGCATTTACCCAGTGTGCAGTTAGGGAGATATAACGTCCCTGCCCGTGCTTACTTGTCCACGTATCAGTGGTTATGTTGACCTTGCCACAGATGGCGTTGTGCAGTGCACACCTAATTTTGTCCGCTATTTGGTTGTGCAGGGCAGGGATGGCTCGCCTAGAAAGGTAGTGGCGGCTGGAAACCACGTACTGTGGGAAAGCCACTGCCATAAGGTTTTTAAAAGTCTCCGTCTCCACCAGACGGAATGACAGCATTTCAAAGGCCAGTAATTTTGAAATGCTGGCATTCAGGGCCAGGGATCGTGGGTGAGTATGGGGTTACTTCCTATTTCTCCCCAGTGTTTGGGAGATGGACAGCTGAACGCTTTCATGGGACAGTATGGAGATGCTTGGTAACAGTGACGGAGGTGGTGGCCTTGCTGCCACATCCTCTGTTTGTGGGGTGGCAGGTGCCACTGTCACTCAAGAGGGGGAGGAAGAGGCAGAGACTGCAGCAGAAGAGGGAGCAGGAGGAGCTTGAGATATTTTGTGTTTTTTTAGGTGTTTACTCTACTGCAGCTCGTGCTTTGCACTTAGATGCCTGGTCATGCAGGTTGTGCTCAGGTTTAGAACGTTTATGCCTCACTTCAGGCTCTGATTGCACAGCATGCAAACCACTCGCGTCTTGTGTCTGAAGAACTGCCACGCCGGAACTCCTTGGATCTGGCTTTGGTGTGCTCAGTCCCTGGGTGCGGTGGGCAGTAGCAGGTATACTGGCTAGGGGACGGCCGCTCTGCTTTTGCACCCTGCTCCCTCATTTGCTGTGCGGCTGGCGCTGTGTTAACACCACCTCTTCCTCCAAACTGCACACATCACTCGCATGACATTGATGACATGTGGAGTCTAGGATCTCATCATCCTCCACATCATCTTCCACCCAATCCTCACCCCCCTGCTTAGGGTTGCCACCTTTTCTTAAAGCCAAACCTGAACAGAAGGGAGGGAGGGTGGTCGTGTCTGAAGTCAGCGCCGCCCTGGGCTGGCATCGCACCACTCCCAGCTGATCGCTGTGCCCGGGTCTGAGAAAGGCTTGTACCAGGGCACAGGATTACAAACCCAGACTGTCAAGGGTCATTCCCGTATGGGTGGCAACCCTACCCCTGCCCCCTGGGCTTCAGACTGCTTGGCTGATTTGCAAGGAGGTGAGGTGAAATACAGATGCCCATGGGCTGCAGGTGCCAACTCTGCGCTTTCAGCAGGGGACCGTTTGGGAGGCAATGTGAAGGAACACTGGAGACACTGTCAGCCACCCAATCTACTATCGCCTCTACTTCTTCTGGCCTTACCATTCGTACACCGGTATTCGGGCCTACCAAATAACTCTGAACGTTCTGTCGCCTACGTGCACCTGAGGAAAGTGTTTCATTTGGGCGTGTAGCTGGCACAGATGGACCATGTCCTCTCCCTTCAACAGGAGCTCCACCAGCAGCACCACGACCAGGGCCACGTCCTTTATTTGATGCTCTCCTCATTCTTTGAGGTCACCCACCGAACTAACGGATGGATTAACTAATTTAGTGATGAGCGGCAGGGGTCATATTCGAATTCGTAATATTTAGTGAATATTTTAGAGAATATTTGTCATATATTCGTGAATTCGTATATTCGTTATATTCAACATTCTTTTTTTTACGTGAAAATTGGCAAGGTAATGATCGCGTAATATGCGAATATTGCACGCTCAATACAGGCGTGGGTCAAAAACGAATATATAGCCCTCAAGAATATATTTGTTTTTAGAATATTCGTCATTTTTTCCATCTGAACACAGGATTCCTCCCTGCTTCTTGCTTGTGGGCCAATGAGTCATTGGCCCACAAGCAACCTAAGCAGGGAGGAATCATGACGTCAGATGGAAAAAAAATGCTGAATATTCTAAAAAACAAATATATAGCGCTATATTCAACATATTAAAAATCGCTATTCGAATATTCGCGTTCAACACTATTAACTATATTAATTTCCCTGTCACGGATGCAGTGCAGGTGTACCTCACACAAAAAAATGGGACTATGTCACCCACCGAACTAACAGACGGATTAACTATATTAATTTTCCTGTCACGTATGCAGTGCAGGAGTAACTCACACAAAAAAATGGGAATATGTCACCCACCGATCTAACAGACGTATGTAGTGCTGGCTTCAAAGTGAACATTTACTCCTGGTGTGCAGTAAAACATGGTAATGTAAATTTGTTTGAGTGGTTGGTAGTAAGCCACTTGTATAGTCAGGGGAACTTATATGTTTAGTTGGTGCTCAGCCGAGCAGTGGAGACTTGTCTTTTTGGGCTTGAATGTAAAGGCTATACTCTTATTTGTTTAACTGCCTATCTAAAGTACGTTAAAAACATTTTATTCAATAATGTTAAAATTAAATCTCCACACAAGTAGGCTTGATAGGGTGAATAGGAATGTGGCAGACTATTTATATGCTGATTCCTAATAACACCCTACCACAAGAACTCCTTTATATTTAGGAGTAAGTAATTTGGTATAAATCCTCTAATAATCCTAAAAGGATATTGCTCACACTGCACATTGCGGGGCTGTGGACCCTTTAGTCAGTGCTGTATAGGATCCCACACTTGTATGGTAGATCCCTAATAAGTTGAATATCATAGGGACTCCTTTATGTTTAGGAGTATATGAAATGGTGGAACAAATCCTGCGATGATCCTAAAGGGATACCAATAGCACTATACAGTATACAGGCAGTGGTGTATCTTGGTTTTGTGCTCCCCTAGGCGAGACTAAACTCGGGCACCCCCCTAACACGCGGACGCAAAAGGCAGGGGAGGTCGGGAGGAAGTCAGGGAGGAGAAGGAAGTAAGTCTTTCAACTCCTTCACTATGTGGCGCCGGCGATGCCGCTCGCATAGTGAAGCATCGGATTGGACAAGGGGCAAAAAAAATATTTAGCATATTGTGTAACTATCACTAAGCAAACAAGGCATTTTGCCGCCCTATTGGCAAGTGCCGCCCTAGGCAAATGCCTTGTTTGCCTTGTGATAGATACACCCCTGTATACAGGGCTGTAGACCCTTTAGTAAGTGCTGTATAGGATCACACCCTTACAGGATTTATCACTATCAGGCTCAAATATAGAGGCGAGAGTCAGTCTGCATGTGTGTTCTACACTGCAGTCCAAAGCTCAAACTTATTGTTGCGCGACATTGGTACTACAAAATATCGTGCGACACATGTCGTCATGTAGCCCTAGCCTGTTAAAGCGGCGGGCACTGTGGACGTCACTGTTAAAGGGGCGGTCACTGTGGCGGTCACTGTAAAAGGGGCGGGCACTCTGGAGCTCACTGTTAAAGGGGCAGGCACTGTGGAGGTCACTGTTAAAGGGGCGGGAACTGTGGAGGTCACTGTTAAAGGGGCGGGCACTATGGAGGTGTGGGAGTGGGGGCTGTATTGTCTCAGGGTCCGTCTCCTGGCAAATGGCGTCCTTGCGCTTTCTTTTCCAAAAAATTATCTGCAGCAGAAAAGAACTATGATATTGGAAATAGGGAACTGTTGGCGATTAAACTGGCGTTTGAAGAGTGGCGTCACTTCTTAGAGGGAGCAATCCACCCCGTCACGGTAATTACGGATCACAAAAACCTTCTGTACCTAGAATCGGCTAAGCGTCTCACCCCTAGACAAGCTAGGTGGTCGCTATTCTTTACCAGATTTAACTTTGTAATCACCTATCGTCCTGGGGCAAAAAATACCAAGGCAGACGCATTGTCTCGTAGTTTCCCTGGAGGGGGTAATGTTAGTGATCCGGTACCTATTTTACAAAGAGGAGTGGTTGTCTCTGCTGTACACTCTGTTCTAGAGGGAAAGGTGTTAGAGGCCCAGGGGGACGCCCCGGCCTCTTGCCCCTCAGAGAAATTGTTTGTACCGTTAAACCTGCGTCTTGAGTTATTGAAGGAACATCATAATTCGGCACTTGCTGGGCACCCGGGTAGTAAAGCAACCTTGGAGCTATTGTCTCGTCGTTTTTGGTGGCCAAGGTTGCGTCAGGATGTAATAGATTTCGTGTCTACTTGTTCTACTTGTGCACGCGCGAAAGTCTCTCATACACGTCCAGCAGGGTCTTTATTGCCACTTTTCATCCCCAATAGACCATGGACACATCTATCAATGGATTTCATCACTGACTTACCTTTGTCTGCGGGTAAAACAGTTATCTTGGTAGTAGTAGACAGGTTTAGCAAAATGGTACACTTTATTGCGCTACCCGCACTTCCTAATGCTAAGACTCTTGCTCAGGTGTTTATCAGTGAAATCGTGAAGCTTCACGGGGTCCCTTCCGATGTGGTTTCGGATCGGGGAACCCAGTTTATTTCTAAGTTTTGGAAAGCTTTTTGTACCCGTTTAGGGGTACACTTATCCTTTTCCTCAGCTTTCCATCCTCAGTCGAATGGACAGACTGAGCGTACCAACCAAAACCTAGAAACATATTTAAGGTGTTTTGCGTCTGAAAACCAAGAGGTGTGGTCATCATATTTACCGTTAGCCGAGTTTGCCATAAATAATCGCCGTCAGGAATCCACTGGCAAGTCACCATTTCTTGGTGCATACGGTTTTCATCCCCAATTTTGTACTTTCAAAGAGGGGGGGTCTTCTGGGGTTCCCGAAGAGGAACGGTTTTCTTCATCTCTTTCATCGGTATGGCAGAAGGTGCAAGCTAACTTGAAAAATATGAGTGGTAAATACAAATGCATGGCCGATAAGAAACGGTCGCCAGGTCCGGACCTAGGAGTGAATGACTATGTGTGGTTGTCTACTAGGAATATTAAGTTGAAGGTTCCCTCTTGGAAACTGGGTCCTAGGTTCATTGGTCCTTATAAAATTGTAGCCGTCATTAACCCTGTGGCTTTTCGCCTGGAGCTACCTCAGACTTTTAAGATCCATAACGTCTTCCATAAGTCGCTGCTCAAGAAGTATGTTCCACCTCTAGAACCATCACCGCTGCCACCTCCTCCTGTTGTTGTGGATGGTAATCTGGAGTTTCAAATATCCAGAATTGTTGATTCTCGTCGGGTCCGCCGCTCTCTTCAGTATCTGGTGCATTGGAGGGGTTACGGTCCCGAGGAAAGAATGTGGGTTCCAGCGTCAGAGGTAAACGCCAACAGGTTGATTCAGGCTTTCCATGTCTCTCATCCGGAGAGACCTGGTCCTGAGTGTCCGGAGGCCCCTCGTGAAAGGGGGGGTACTGTCACGAGGGTGTCAAGAGCCACGTCTGACTCCGTTATACCCGGGGTCAGGAAGTCGCAGCGGGTGGCTGCGCGCTCTATGTCTAAAGATCACGGTGTTTCTTAGTGTTTGTTTTCTGTGTTTGCCTTGCTATCCTTTTTGTCTCACTCAGGGATCCGTAGCTTCTCCTCCTCAGCTGTTTCTTGTCTGCCACTCCCAAACTCCTTATATTCTCCTCTCACACTTCTCTTGTTGCCAGTTATAGAGCTTCCTGCCTGGACATCTATGCTGACCCACTGGAGCTGAGAATCTGGTTGTTGTTCCAGAGTGCTACCCTCCGGATCCCTGTTGGGCTTTTGTTGTCTCCTGTTGTTGCCCTCCTGGGATTATATGTTTAGTTTGTATTGTCTGTCCTCCCCTTGGTGTTTTCCTTTAGAGCTAGTGGTGCGGACTAGTGTTCCCACCGCCCTGTTCACTATCTAGGGCTCATCCTAGGGAAAGCCAGGGTTTTAGGCACGTGATCGGCGTACGGGTGAGGAACCCGTCTAGGGACGACAGGGCAGCCAGGCGCCAGTCGCAAGGTGAGTCAGGGGTCACCACCTTCCCTCTCACTAGGGCAGGGCCTCCCTCTTTTCCTCCCTCCGTGTCACGTATGTGACAGTTACGCCGATCGTGATAGGAGGTCACTGTTAAAGGGGAGGGCACTGTAAAGGTATTTGTTATTGGGGATACTGTCGATATCTTTTAATGACACACAGAAACATTAAATGAAATAGATGAAATATACCCGTGCGAAGCCGGGTCCTTCTGCTAGTACACTATATAAAAAGACACATATGCATGTTTTTCTCAATATCTGACATGAAATCAGAATAAACCTTTCCTGTTTTTGGTCAATTAGGATTACCATAATTATTATTATTTGCCAAATGCCAGAAAGTCAAAAGTTTACATACATTTCATTAATATTTGGTACCATTGCCCTTAAACTGTATGACTTGGGTCAAACGTTTTGGATATCCTTCTACAAGCTTCTCACAATACTTGGTCAGAATTTTGCCTATTACTCCTGACAAAACTAGTGTAACTGAGCCATGTTTGTTGGTCATCTTGCTTGCACCTGCCTTTTCAGCTTTGTCCATAAATTTTCAATACGATTGAGATCAAAGCTTTGTGATGGCCACTCCAAAACATTGATTTTGTTATCCTTCAGCCACTTTGTAACCAGTTTAGCAGTATGCTTCGGGTCATTGTCCATTTGGAAGACCGATTTCCGTCCAAGCTTTAACTTCCTGGCTGATGTCTTGAGATGTTGCTTCAGTATTTCCACATAATCTTCTTTCCTCATGATGACATCTATTTTATGAAGTGCACCAGTCCCTCCTGCAGGAACCTGTCACCTCTACTATGCTAGCCTCACTGAGAGTTTCTAAATGTTCATTGTGTTACCCTAAACATATAAATTACACTTTTAATTTCATTTGCAGACGAATTCAATAAGTGTTATGCATTTTTGTACTTCCTGCCTTTTATGCAAATTAACATAAGTGTCATATCTTAGGCTACTTTCACACTAGCCTTCGATCGGATCCGTTCTGAACGGATCCGATCATAATAATGCAGACGGAGGCTCCGTTCAGAACGGGTCCGTCTGCATTATATTAGCATATAAAAGCTAAGTGTGAAAATAGCCTCGGACGGATCCGTCCAGACTTTCAATGTAAAGTCAATGGGGGACGGATCCGCTTGAAGATTGAGCCATATTGTGGCATCTTCAAACGGATCCGTCCCCATTGACTTACATTGTAAAGTTAAAAGGATGCGGGAACCGCGCTCTAAATACAAAATGAATGTCAGTGAGTCTCTCCTGCAAATATACCGGAAAAAAGAAGTCCAGTTAATGAAGATGGAAAGTTCTCTGGAACAAAATGTTCATAAGATATTTAAACAGTTCCCCTGCTACTGATCCATAAGTAGCATAACTGACCAACTTCCGGACCCAAAAGAGAGGTGAACGCTGCTGGAAAAATGTCAGTAATTCGTCCACAGACGACTCCTGCAGATCCACAGATCTCACGCTGAATATCCAGCCTCTGAATCCAACCACCGTACCTTCAAAGGAATAAAGACAGATGGTGCAGTACCCTCGGTATCTTCAATAGTAAGATTTTTATTGTACTTACAATCAGGAAGTATAAAATTTGCACATATAAAAGGCCCGACCCGGGTTTCGCTGTTCGCTTCGTCAGGGGCTGCGGTATACTGACCGCTGCAAACCACGAGTGGAAATACTCTCCCACCCCGGAACTGAAACGGACTTCCGTAATCAGTCACATGACAATCACAAAGTCGGCTGTTCAAACTATAAAAGTGCATTCAAAATAACAAACACATATAAATACAAATTCACATATAAATATAAATAGACATATAAAATGTTCATAGTATAAAATTCATAAAATCCATGTATAAAAAATCGAATATATAAAACGGAAATATAGATATCATATGGATCAAGCCATACAGACTGATTTAATATCCCACTCGATATTCAGTCCTCGCGGTTGTAAAGTGCCCAACTCAAAAATCCACTTAGCTTCTATTTTGTTAATTTGTGTTGCGGGATTACCTCCTCGCCAATGTTGTTTAACCAATTCAATACCACAAAATTTCAAACCACTGGGGTCTTTCTGGTGTACTCTCT
Organism: Bufo gargarizans; assembly: GCF_014858855.1. Lineage (NCBI taxonomy): Eukaryota > Metazoa > Chordata > Amphibia > Anura > Bufonidae > Bufo > Bufo gargarizans. The sequence goes on along the minus strand of NC_058081.1, from coordinate 473,551,153 downwards.
TGAAATGGGCAGAAACACTATGCGTCTCTAAACCTTTCTTAATATTTCTAATGTGCTCTGCCACCCTTACTTTAAGTTTCCTTAGAGTCCTACCTATGTATTGGAGCCCGCAAGGGCATTCCAACGCATAGATGACCCCCTTAGTTTCACAAGAGATATTCCCTTTGATTTTTAAGACAGCAGCATTGGAGGTAGACACAATATCTTTTATCTTTAACTTTTTCTTTTCGTCCCTAGAGCGGTTCTTACAACAGGGGCAAAAACCGCACCATGTGAACACACTGCAGGCTTTAATAGTGCTCGGAACCTCCTTCACAAAACTATGCACAATGCGATTCCTAACAGTAGGGGCTCTTTTATAGATAAATGGTGGTTTCTTGGGGATAAGATCTCCAATAATACGGTCATTCTTCAGAACATTCCAGTTCTGATGTATGATCTTTCTAATTTGGGGGCATATAGCAGAATATGAAGTGGAGAAAGCGAATTGATATTTATCCCTCATAGTTTCTTTCTGTTTCTTTAAATCTGTATTTTTATTTTTTAGCATATCGCTATCCAATTTTACTTCTTCCTTTTGCTCATATAATTCTTCTTTTTTATATCCCTTTTCAATGAACCGGTCTATAATAATATCACTTTGATTATCATAATCTTTAATATTGGTACAATTTCTTCTAATGCATTTTAGTTGGCCCTTCGGTACATTACATAACCAAGGCTTATAGTGACAACTACTGCTTTCAATATACCCATTACGGTCAGTCGGTTTAAAATAAGTTCTGGTTACGATTTCATTCTCTTCTAATTTGATTTCAAGATCTAAAAAATGAATGACGATGTTGCTTATGTCCTCCGTGAATTTTATATTCCATTCGTTTAGATTCAAATGCGAAATAAAATTCAACAGACCCTCCTTTGTGCCATACCAAATGCCAACGCAATCGTCAATATATCTCCTCCAAAACTGGAGGCTGCCGCCCTCAGCTTCTCTTCCCAGGGCAGGGGAGATGGTGAAATGTTCCCAGTATGACATAAACAAATTTGCAAAACTAGGTGCAAATTTCGCACCCATCGCCACACCAGATACCTGTAAATAATAATAATCGTCATACCAAAAATAATTATGTCCCAAACAAAACCGTATGCAATCCAGAATAAATGTTTTATGAGCCTCACTCATTTGTTCGTCACTATCCAGAAAAAACTTAACCGCATCTATACCAATATTATTGGGTATTATAGTATATAATGATGTAACATCCAGTGTCATTAAAAGGGTGTTATCTGGGAATTTATCAAAAGCTTTTAACAATTCCAAAACATGCCCTGTATCTCTCAGATAATAGGGGGTGGTGGTAACAAATCGTTGTAAAAAAATATCTATATATTCAGAAACACGACTAGTAATTGAGTCGATACCGGAGACTATCGGTCTGCCTGGGGGGCGCTCTACATCCTTGTGTACCTTTGGCAGGTAATAAATAGTCGGAGTTTTAGGATATAGGTTATTCAAATATTGGTGTTCCTTCTGATTAAGGACACCTAGAGCTAGCCCTCTATCCAGAAGTATTTTTAATTCCTTCTTATAATCACTGACCGGATCTTTCTTTAGTCTCCTATATGTGTTGACATCACTCAAAATTCTTTGCATTTCAGCATTGTAATCTGTTAAATTTAATACCACTATCCCTCCCCCTTTATCGGCCGGTTTAATTATTATTTGGTTGTTTTGTTCTAAACTCTTCAAAGACGCTTTCTCTTTTTTGCTCAAAAAAGACTTACATTGTAAGTCTGGACGGATCTGCACGCCTCCGCACGGCCAGGCGGACACCCGAACGCTGCTTGCAAGCAGCGTTCAGCTGTCCGCCTGTCCGTGCGGAGGCGAGCGGAGCGGAGGCTGAACGCCGCCAGACTGATGCAGTCTGAGCGGATCCGCATCCATTCAGACTGCATCAGGGCTGGACGGAAGCGTTCGGGTCCGCTCGTGAGCCCCTTCAAACGGAGCTCACGAGCGGACCGACGAACGCTAGTGTGAAAGTAGCCTTACATTGTAAGTCTGGACGGATCTGCACGCCTCCGCACGGCCAGGCGGACACCCGAACGCTGCAAGCAGCGTTCAGCTGTCCGCCTGTCCGTGCGGAGGCGAGTGGAGCGGAGGCTGAACGCCGCCAGACTGATGCAGTCTGAGCGGATCCGCATCCATTCAGACTGCATCAGGGCTGGACGGAAGTGTTCGGGTCCGCTCGTGAGCCCCTTCTTCAAACGGAGCTCACGAGCGGACCGACGAACGCTAGTGTGAAAGTAGCCTTACTTGTGTGACCAGAGAAGAGTCATATTTTCAAGCTCTGACTCATCTCAGGTTAATTTGCATATGTATCAAATAGTTTTTTTTACACAATAAAAGCACACAGAGCTATGGGGACTGGGTATTGCGGATGTGCTAGCGGCCATCTAGCAACCCATGTCCTCAGCTCTATACACAAAATCCAGATGACAGGTTCCCTTTAAGCTTCCAAGCTTCTCCCTTTTTCCTCCAAAGGTAACGATGGTCAATATGGCCAAAAAGTTAAATTTTAGTTTCGTCAGACCAAAGGACATGTCTCCAAAAATGTAAGTCTTTGTTCCTGTGTGCATTTGGAAACATTGATCTGGCTTTTTTATGTTTCTTTTGCAGTAATGGCTTCTTCCCGGCAGGGTGGCCTTTCAGCCTATGTTGATACAGTACTCGTTTCACTGTGGATATTGACACAATCTTACCAGCTTCCGCCATCATCTTCACAAGGTCTTTTACTTTTGTTCTTGGGTTGATATGCACATGTCGGACCAAAGCACGTTCATATCTGGGACACAGAACCCGTCTCCTTCCTGAGCGGTATGATGGCTGGACATTCCCATCTTGTTTGTGCTTGCATATAATTGTTTGTACAGATGAACGAGGCACCTTCAGGTATCATGAAATTGCACCCAAGGTTGAGCCAGACTTTTGCAAGTCCACAATTCTCTTCCTGATTTTGCTGATTTCTTTAGCCTTTCCCATGATGCTACACAAAGAAGCAGTGTGTTTCAGGTGTGAATTTAAATACATCCACAGGTGTGTCTCTAATTAACTCACATGTTGCCAACAGAAGCTTGAGATGGGGTAACCCCTTTAATGCTCAACTCTTCTAGTCATGCTAACTTCTTTCATAATGTAGGACTGGCATTATCAGTGCAGATTCTGCTTCAGATTTGTGGCACTCTCTGTGGGCACTCACACCCTGGAAAAAGTCTACCAATATGTACTAATATGCCTTAGACTTTTCCTGCCATTCATCAGCGCAGGGTACGCTATGAACAGCATAGGCGGCTCATTGAATGTGGGCAGGCTATTATAGCTGAATTATAAAGTGCATGGAAGATACACTTTATTGGACTGTAGCATTCAGGTTAAATTGTTGTGTTGGCACTTTGCGATAAATGTATGGGTTTTGGTTTACAGTTTGGGCACTCAGTCGGTAAAATCTTCACCATCAGTGGCTTAGAGCCATGATACACTTGGATTGGGTTAACAAATTATTATGGAGAGTGTCCGCAGATGACTCACCACTACTGCAGCGTGCAGTGATTAAACAGCACGAGGGATGTAATGTCAACCACCAAACATACCGTATTTTTCGCCGTATAAGACGCACTTTTTCCCCCCCAAAAGTGGGGGGAAAATAGCAGTGCGTCTTATACGGCGAATGCAGCTTATTTGCAAATTTCCGTGCGAATTTCCGCGCGATTTTTTGCGCAAATTATTTACCGATTTTCAATGATACACCCACCGCGATGCCGCGCGGCGGGTGTATCAGCTGTGAGGGAGGAGGGACTGGGGGCCGGCGTCTGCTTTTATAATGACAGCGGGGCCCGTGCAGTGACTATTCTACTACATGGGCCCCGCTCACTGTATAATCGTATGTCTAATAGTAAATAGTTATGTACATAATCACATAATGAGCGGAGTACTTACAACTACAAACGCTCGCCGAGAGGAGGGAGGAGGCAGGCTGGGAGGACGGGCGCTGGCAGTGTGTGAGTCATACATCACGCGCCTGCGCCGCCCACTTTATGAATGAAGCAGGCGGCGTGGGCGCATGACGTATGACTCATGCTGCCAGCGCCTGTCCTCCCGGCCTGCCTCCTGCCTCCTCCCTCCTCTCGGCGAGCGCTTGTAGTTATAAGTACTCCGCTCATTATGCGATTATGCACATAACTATTTACTATTAGACATACGATTATACAGTGAGCGGAGCCCGTGTAGTAGAATACAGTCACTGCACGGGCCCCGCTGTCATTATAAAGCCAGATGCCGGCCCCCAGCCCTGTATTGAGGGTCATTCACTACAGGGGCACTTATGGAGGGGATCTGTGGATGACACATAGCATAAGATGCTATATATGTGTCATCCACAGATCCCCCCCATAACTGTCATACACAGAGACCCCAATAAGAGCCACCCACAGATCCCCCATAAGTGTCACCCACAGATCCCCCATAAGTGTCACCCACAGATCCCCCATAAGTGTCACCCACAGATCCCCCATAAGTGTCACCCACAGATCCCCCATAAGTGTCACCCACAGATCCCCCATAAGTGTCACCCACAGATCCCCCATAAGTGTCACCCACAGATCCCCCATAAGTGTCACCCACAGATCCCCCATAAGTGTCACCCACAGATCCCCCATAACAGTGCGTCACCCACAGATCCCCCATGAAAGTGCGTCACCCACAGATCCCCCATAACAGTGCCATCCACAGACCACAATTAGTTCAAAACCCACCAAAAGCACATCTTTTGGTTCAAAATATTTTTTTTCTTATTTTCCTCCTCAAAAACCTAGGTGCGTCTTATAGGCCGGTGCGTCTTAAACGGCGAAAAATACGGTAGCTAACTTCAGATTTTTGCGGGTGACAAAGTGAGTCACAGTAGACCCACGGTCTATTTCTCCCTCAGCTTGATAAATGTAGAGCATTTTTACTCTGATCACCATGATGGGCCCAGGCTTGGCATCTGCCCAGATCTACCTGGTGCTGACACTATCTATGAAACCAGGGAAAACGAAACTAGCGGCATGAGATAAAAGGACAATGCAACACTACATTTTTTTTTACAAAGTTTTTATCTTATAGTGGTTATGCTGCTCATATATTTTGCTTGACAATTGTAAGAAAATCATGGTGTTGAGATGGATTAGACATAACTCCCAACTTTAAAATTAAGTAGGACAGGGCAACTAATGAGGCACATAGTGTGCTGTGGCAATTTTTTCATGCTCTAACCATATCCTATCCCTGTCTATACATGCCAAGTCCCACCAAGTCCCTTTTGTGCCCCCTCACAGTAATAACCCCCCTTAGTTCCCCTTCACAGTAAAATTGACCCTTTCCTTTAAGCAAAGAGAAAGCCCCAAAACTTTCATGTCCCTTTACTTCAGATTCCCATAGCTACTCTGGAGTCACTGATGAAAGTCCTAGTCTATAGGCACCAGTTAAGATACTAGCTAGGGTAATGACATGGTGACTTATAAGATAGAACGATGCTTGAGGAGAAGACAGAATCACCTCTAGATTGCAGTCAATCTTCCTATGGTGTTGTGTCTTTATTTACAGAGTACATACAAAAATTTGGAAGTGTCTCCATCTGATACACCAGAAGCACAATGTTAACCATGCTTTATGCTGTGAGATGGGGTTATTATATTACAGACAGGTTTCTGCTAGGTACAAACAATTTTGGATTTTTTTCCTGCCTCAGAGTTGGTCTACTGAGTAAATCTTCACTCATACTTAAGGGCTATGAACATCGTTGTGGGCTTGTTTTTAAGAGGAACTGTCACCTTTCCTCAAATGTCTGTTTTAGGAACTACTTGTGTTCCCCATGCAATAGGGATTATGGAACCTCTTTTCACATACCTGTATGTTATTCTTTTCTTCAGTTTTTGGTACTACAAGTTTTTTTATTTATTAAATCTGCAATTAGGTGATACCATTTGGGGGGGGGGGGGGGGTGTCCATGCACAGTTGGACACTGCCAGCACTGATCAGTGCATGTGCAGGAACGCATCCCTAACTGGTAACACCCAGTTTCAGATTCCTCAGTAAACTTCTAGTAGCAATAAATATGGTTGTGTGAAAAGATGCCCTAAAATCAGTATTGCATGGAGAATACAATTTTTTACTAAAACAAGCAAAGATGGTGACTGGTCCCCCTTAAGTGAAATACATGTGTATTTGGTGAAAATTACTTTGGTAATTACGTTTTATTAAAATTCTCAAGACCGAGACATCAAAGATTTCAACCGCTTGTTGTCTATGTCCATTCCCTACACTACGGGGGAGAGTTATCAAAGCTGGTGGAAATGAAAACTGGCTTAGTCGCTCATATCAACCAATTAGATTCCACATTTCATTTTCCAAAGGAGCTCTGAAAAATAAAAGGTGAGATCTGAATGGTTGCTATGGGCATCTAAGCCAGTTTTCCATTCTCCAAACTCTTTACAAGTATATAACTGAAAATATTCTTGGTCTTGTGGCTTCCTGTTTTCTTAATGGTTACGTATCCTGACACCACACAGCTTCAGGTACAATCGTCTGATTCAGTTACCGACACAAAGAGGAAGTCTATTATATGGTAGATAACTGACCATTTCAGTACATATTGCTACATGTATTCAAATGGTGGTCACCCAGACTGGAGTCAAATAGCTACTGACCACTGTGAATCAAAAACTATGCAGAACACAATAAGGAAGAGCTACAAGAATAGAAAAACATGGCTCCAGAACTGATTTATACAATTAAACTATGTATATACAGTTACTACACTGCATTGAGTTTTTAGAGGGGCTGGCCTGGTGACCAGCTGACCACTGTCGGTCTTGTCATAGATGTAACAGGCATCCTTGCCTAGTCTGCCAGAGGGAGATCTACTCTTCATTTTGCATCCTGAGGGACATTCATGGAGCATAACTAAACCAGAACTTCATTTTACATTTAATTGGAAGCCAGAAAATACAGAAATCAATGGACATGAGGTTGATAGAAATCTCGAACCCATAATAAACCCAAATTAAAAATAAAATAAAAACAAAAATGTAGAAGAAGATTATTATACAAGACTTTGCCGTCCAACATCCATGGTATAGCCTGAAGATTTGGCACAACCTCTTCCGAAATCAATGAAAATTCCTTCAGAGTCAGAGTCTATGGATTCTAAGATCTGATCAACAATTGTCTCTGGACTGGAAGATGGGGCAGGGATCAAAGTTGAGTCTCTGGACATATCCTCCCTGGAGCCTGAGGTGTGGAAAAGTCCTTGTTGAGGTTCATTGTTGTTATGCATTGGTGGAAACTGTCCATTGCCCATGGTAGGGTGCTCCAACTCCCCCGTAGCTTGTGGTTTAGTGGTGGACATTGAGAGTTTGGAGCTGGAATCCAGGATGGTTGTTAGATTGGAGTATCCCTGGATCTCTAGAAGTGAGGTCATCTCAGATACCGAGTGTCTTCTGATTCCAGTCCCATTGACTGCAAGGTTTTCCATTTCATACTCTGCTACAGGGGTCAGTAATGGATTGTTGTAGCTCTTGGATCTCACCACTGGATTCTTGGTGACCATCTCACCAGACTTGGGACAACGTCTGAACATGCGTTTCTCTGTAAAGAGCACAATCACATGTAAGTAGTATATGTAAAGGTCAAAATGTCAATAGGTCTCATAAAAAATAATGGACATTAAAGATTCTGAACAGTTTAAAAATATTTTTGATTATAAAAAAATCTGGCTGTTTTGTGTATACAGCTCACATGCAATCCTATTGTCTCCATTCAGACTGCATGTAAACCCTATGTAGGATAATCTTGCAGTCATGAGCTTCTCCTGCTGCCCCCTCTTCTTGCGACCTTAGGCCTCGTTCACACTTCAGTGTTTGGTCAGTGATTTCCATTAGTGATTTGTGAGCCAAAACCAGGTGTGGGTCTAAACCACAGAACAGGTGCAGATCTTTCCCTTATAACTTGTAGGCTTCAGTTCTGGGTTTGACTCACAAATCACTGATGGAAAATCACTGACCAAACACTGAAGTGTGAATGAGGCCTTACGGCAATGTTTTTTTTTTTTTATATTCTATAACCATGAAGTCATGTAGGTCTGCAAAGGAGCTGTATACACAAAACTGAAGAATATTTTCTAACAAATATGTTTTCAAGGTTACTTCATTTTTTATTTGAGTTTATTAGTAGATTAGAAGAATGAAATAAAATGTCTGCTAACTGAAAAATTGCTGCTATCTTATGTGACAATAGGTGCCTTTGGATCACTTCAATAGTACCACTAATAATTGGTCCTTAAGACCTATCTATGTCTTTTTTCATGCGCTGTTCTTTATTTAAAACTTCACTTTTATTTATGTGTACTCATTAAAAACTTTTCACAAATAATAACAAAAACTGTGACAGGCTAGAATTCTCAGTGGCTACAGGCTGGCTCCCTCTCTTAATTAGCAAACTTCTGCTGTTTATATTCCTTCACAGCAGCGTTCTAGATTCTATTAGTCTGTAGCAGCGTCAGCCTCAGGCGCTCTGGCTGACAGTCTGTTTCTACCTGCCTGTATTACTATACTTGCTATAATTTAACTCCTATATCAGAGCTCCCTACCTGTCTGACTCTAAACACACACACACACACACACATATACACCCTGCATCCCTTCGGATCACTTCAGGCACCAGAGTCCAATGCTGTCTACAACTTATGCACACTAACCTGTTTACTTCAGAGAAATCATGGTATTAAAAAGGTGTCTTGTGTAACTACCCATATTTGGCCACCTGGTGGCAGCAAATGCAAATTGACGAGAAATGCTGAATGACAATCAATGCAGTCACTATAGATGGGTGCGTTCTCACGTGTTTTTATTTAATTTTTTTGCTGTATGTTTTTAATAAAAATATGGATCCAATTTATTTCTATAAGACTTGTTTACTGTAGAGAATCAGTTTACGTCAGCTTTTTAACCAGTTCAAGACCAGGATTTGCTGGGAACCAGAACTCTCTGATCTGATCCTTAGGATAGGTCTTCAATATCGTGAAATTGAAATATCCCTGTCATAAACTACTGTCATCCGTGTAATCCAAAATGGGTACTGCCTCTATAAGGGGTTCAAGAGGTGAGTCTGCTGCCTACAAGATATTTATGGCATATTTATTTTGTGATATGCCATAAATATACCGTATTTTTTGCCCATAATACGCACCTAGGTTTTAGAGGAGGACAATAAGAAAAAAATATTTTTCATTAGACCTCAGATCAGATCTCAGCTAACAGCCCCAAACAGACCCCCAATGTTAATAAGACCCCAACAAGACCTCAGATCAGACCCACAATCAGACCTCAGCTCAAACCCCAATGTGAATGACCCCCAATCAGACCCCAGACCCCAATCAGACCTCATATCAGACCCCACTGCCTCTCATATTAGCCCCCAGCAGCCTTCATTGCCTCATATCAGCCCTAAGTAATCCCCATTGCCTTTCATTTTGCCCCACAGCAGCCCCCATTGCCTTATATCAGCCCTCTGTAGCCCCCTTTGCCTCTCATTTTGGCCCCCAGCAGCCCACATTGCCTTATATCAGCCCTATGTAGCCCCCATTGCCTCTCATTTCGGGCCCCTAGCACCCCCCATTGTCTGTCATGTTAGCCCCCATTGTCTCAGATCAGCCCCCAGCCCCATGTTTAATAAAATAAATAAATCACTTGCCTATCCTGCTCCTGGGTGCGGCCGCTCCTCACTGCACGCCTTCCTTCTCCGTTAGCTGTGCTCTGAACTGGCATGCACAGCGTGAGGTCACAGAGCGCCCTCATGCTGTGCGCAACCACTGCACAGCCAACAGCCGAGGACCAGGATGCAGTGCGTACAGAGCCTTCACCGCTTCCTGGTTCTCCGCTACTAATGAGCACTTCCATAATGAAAGCGCTCCTTAGTATTCGCCCCATAAGACGCATTTTTTCTCCACTTTTGGGGGGAGGGAATGCTTCTTATGGGGTAAAAAATATGGTATTTGGTTAAAACACCCATATAACTATAAGATGACTAGAAAGCTACTTTTGGTTCTAACTGGACTTATGTCAGGTTCCAGTTATAATAATACTAAATACAAAAAATAAATAAAAATTAATAGATCTCTATAGTGGTTAGAGCTCTGATTTGGAAGTGGTAATTGCCTGTGTAAACATAGAGGGTCATTTATTAAGACTGGCGTTTTAGAAGCCGGTCTTAATAAAGCCCTGCTCTGATGGTGGATCTTATGCAGTTATGAAGAGGTGCCGGTCTCTGCATCACATCGGTGCATCCAGTGGCTGTCTTACATTTAGACCATTTTCTAGGCCTAAACCAGTTGAAGAAAATCATGAATGAGACGAGCCTGCAGGCCCACCACTTCCCCATCCACTTTTTTACACCTGGTGTGAGCAAGGAAAAGTAGCGGATTGTGGTGCCTGAAATATGCCTAATAAATGACCCCCATAGAATGTAATAATAGTGCATGCAGCCACCACTAGAGGGAGTTTATGAGCTTACTGTATACTAATCATAAATTGAGCTGAATAATAACACAGTATGCAGTAAGCTCCCTCTTGTGGTGGCAACATTTAGTCAGACTGGCAACAGTGCCTCTATGATTAACAATGATACAGCAACCAGAACAGTAAGGGTGTCTGGTCAGTTTCTTTGGTCAAATCTACAATTTATCCATGTACTATTGTACAATAAAGATTGAATGAATATAGTATATGGAGATTCTGCTGGATTGCATGTGTCAATGAAGCACAAAACTGGCTCATACCCAAGATACAGGAGGCATGTGTGAATGTAGCATCACTAGAGTACAACCCATATGTACCAAGGTATGGAGAGACCACCTTCTGAATGATCGATTCCAGGTTGAGATATTCCTCCGTCACACCCTTAGACTCATGGACACCCTGGAAAATGTAAAGCAAAAACAGGATTATCAATGACCACATCAAAAACTGTTGCTTTAAAATGACTATGTCAGAAGGTTCATCCATGAGACAGGCCCTTTACATATATTGCAATAGGGCATATGGAATTCCCCCTCTATGAGCCGGGAATGACAACTCCTTGCAAAGAGAGACTCTCACACTAGCGGACACAGCATGTCACCCATTCATTGCCAAGGCCGATGTGTAATACTCCTGTACATGCTTCTATGCATCTTCCCCAGGTAGTAACAGGAGTAGAGGGGATTTATCATAATCACAATCCCCACCAACAGTCACATCCTCACAAACTTGGATACACAAAATACAATCAACCATGTCCCCATGATAACAATGAACTACAAAAATTAGAAAATAAAGACTTGTCTTGGGTTTTTCAGTTATGGACACCACAGATTTAAAAAATGCGCCCCCTGAAAAACAAATAACCTGTATAAAAATATCTATTCCCTCTGCTTTTAAAATGCTGCAGTGGCTGAATTATATCCCCAGTACTTCAGAAGCTATTAAAGGGGTATTCCGGTAAAGTAACTTCATTTTTGAAAACTGCTTTAAGGCTGCAAGTTGTGACCCAAGCAGAACCCATACCTATGTAGTGTCCCACTTATGTGTGTATGGGCCACTCCAAATTGCTATATGCCCTTTCATATAATCTTGCACTAATCATTGTCTTTTCCTTGGTCAATGCTGCTAAATTCATATTACAGGCTGGTGAAATGCATTACACACTAACACTACCAACACTAGAGGTCACTATAACACCATGTATATAGGTCAGCCACAGGAATTAAGGGAGGTTAGGAGGCAGGAGGAGTAGGAGAGGAGACAGACTTTGTTCTGTTTTCAAGATACTTGAACTTTTGGAATCCAGAAGCAGGATTTAGTCATCCTACATTGTAGAGTCAAGGCCAGGCACTACTTGGACTATAGTTCAGACAACCTTTTCAAAGAATGGAGCAGAGAGTTTGCCTGCCATAAGGGAGACCACCCTTGGGTTGTATACTATTAGTACCAGAGAATACATATTATTGCAAGACTGAACAGCCAGAGCAAGTTCAGGAACCAAGTAAAGTATCATCATCACTCCTGCATAAGTTAAGCTGGAACCTACATACATCACCTCACAGATCCTGCTAATTGGGATTTGCAGCTTTATCATCTTTATCAACTTCATGTAAGACAAGGTACTGCTATTGAATGCTACTTATTGCAAGACTACAACTTACAAGTAAAGTTCCCGTTTAGTTCAACGACTGCCTCTCTAATCATTCTACTTCATCTCCTAATTTGCTCCTCACGGTGCTGGCGTCACAAACACAGGGGCTCAGCCACCAAAGCACCCTAAGCATACCCATTACCATCAAGGGCACCTCGACTTCCATCTGGCTGGTGTTCCCAGCAACAGATAGTGCCCTGGAGGATTTAGTGCTGTCTTCCCCTTCCCTGAACTCTGGCCCAGGGAGCTACAGGAAAGTGAATACATCTACTACCCTCACTCGGCACATCATCACTCTCACTAACTCACTACACCCCTGTGGCCTGGACATCGCATCAATACATATAACCAGAGTTTCAATTTACTTGGCAATCCATTTGTCTAGCTCCCGTGTGAGCCTGTAACACACAGAGTATCATGGCGCCTGATCTCTCACAAAACTACAATACCCACATCCCTAGCTTTCCTGCTGTGAGTTTCTGCTGGTTCATGAGTGTTGCTGTTTACTGATTGGCTGCCTGATATACAGTCTGGACACGCCCCCTCTACTCAGTAATCACCAGCACGCTAACACAAGACATTTAGCTAAAGAATTGATAGCGACACAATGAGCATGCTCGACCTAACAAAGGCTCAGAACTACAGGTCGATGCCATGGCAACTTATGAGGAAACACAGTGGGTAACAGAGGAAGAAACTACTTTTATAACTACTGAGTGGTAAATATGTGAAATTTACATTATATTAGGCAATTATTGATGATGAATTAGTCTGAAACATAAGTTATATTTATGGTAACCGGAATACCCATTTAATATGGTAATCCTTTAAAGGGATTTCTGGGCAATTAATAGACAGGGTCTCCATGAAAAAAAAATTAGTTACAGTACTTTTCCAGTAAAGTGAAGATACCCTAAAGATGCATATATTGAGGCACTAGGTGTTCTTTATACATGTCCTGTAGGATCCAGAAGATGGAGTATTTCCTGTCCATCCACGATAGGTCATCAGTATCAGATCAGTAGGGGTCCAACTCCCGGCACCCTCGCCGATCAGCTGTTTAATCACTGAGCCCCTTGGCTTCTTCCTAGGCCAGTGACGTCATGTTCACCAATCACATGGTGTCACAACCAGACAGCTGAGAAGCTCTGACAGAAGCCTTTCAGAACCTCCTCCTTGAGTTTTCTTTGTACTGGTTTTCAGTTAATTATCTCGTTAGCCTCTCTCAGCTGTCATGTAGTTGGACTGATTGCATCCCTTTAAATTCCTCCCCATAATGCATTGGTGTGCGGCTTATACAACTTCCTGGAGTGTGTGTGCATGCTGATCCTATTTTCCTGTCTTCTACAAGATAAGTGCTGTACATTTATTTGTGATTTTCTGTTTGCTGGATCCCAGGTGACCCTGACTCCCTCCGTGTCTAGTGTAGGGAGCCGGTGGTCGTGTCCCCTCACTATTATAGGGTGTTCAGGTGTTATACAGTCGAGGTACGAGGATATGCGATCATCTACCATTGAGATTTTCGCATAGGCTGAGCAGTCAGGGTGAGTGCCAGGTCTTATGCAGGGGTCTCCCTTTTGTTACTTAGTTTTGGATCCAGTGAGTCATATATTCATTTTGCACTGTCTTGTTTCCTGTACACCTTCCGTGACATTATAAGCCGCCAAAACCGTCTCAATCATGGATCCGGTTTCACTTTTGACTGAACGCTTCCAGGGTCTTTCATTGGAGGTAGCTGATCTCCGTAAGACTCTTTCTCAGTTTCTAGTGACCGGTTCAGCTTGCGTTCATGGAGTTTGTTCTGAGCCTAAGATCTCGCTCCCGGATACGTTCTCCGGGGGTAGTGAGAATTTTGTGCGTTTCAGAGAGGCTTGCAAACTCCATTTTCGCCTTCTTCCCCATTCCTCTGGTGATGAGGAACGGAGGGTGGGAATCATTATATCGCTGCTCAGGGGTAACGCTCAGTCGTGGGCCTTTTCGCTGCCGGTGGGGACACGGCCTCTCCGTTCAGTGGATGAATTCTTTTTAGCCCTGGGTCAGATATATGATGATCCGGATCGTGTTGCTTTGGCTGAGTCTAGACTACGTCTGTTATACCAGGGTAAACAATCCGCAGAGATATACTGCTCAGAATTTCGGAGATGGGCAGCTGATACTGGTTGGAATGATGCTGCACTCCGAAGTCAATTTTGCCATGGTCTTTCAGAGGGATTGAAAGATGCATTTGCCTTTCATGAGAGACCTATCTCCTTGGACTTTGCTATGTCTCAGGCCGTTCGTATTGACAGGCATCTTAGAGAGAGAGGAGAGATCTCTCCTTCCTGTCATACTCAATCCCAGGACAGTGCAGCGGTCTCATTCTGTGCGCAGGGGTCTCAGTCGCTGTCAGCCCCTTCTGAGCAGGAGCCCATGCATCTGGGGTTGATTGCCTCTGACAATAGAAGATTCAGCCCGCATGGGAAGGTTTGTTTTTGTTGTGGAGGTATAAATCATTTGGCACATGTTTGTCCCTCTAGGAGATTCAGGCAGTTTTCTGGGAGTAATAAAGAAACAAAAAGGAAAAAATCTTTTAAAAATGTTCCATCTGTTACTATTGGCAGGGTTGAGGCGGAAATTGAAGGTTTTCCATTTGCTTGTAGTTCCCGTTTTGTCCTGCCTGCCAGGGTGGCGCTAGAGAGCAAGAACATTTTTTGTGAGATTTTTGTAGATAGTGGAGCAGCTATCAATCTCATTGATAATCATTTTGCGATAACTCATGGTTTCCAGGTGTGCACTTTGGGAAAGGATATTCCTGTTTTTGCTATTGATTCCGCTCCACTTTCTCAGAAATCATTAAAGGGCATAGTTCACAATATTCGTTTAATTGTGAGTGATGCTCATGTTGAGGATGTGTCATGTTTCGTCCTTAGCGGATTACCTACTCCTCTTGTGTTGGGGCTACCCTGGCTCACTAAACATAACCCCACCATTGATTGGCAAGCGAGGCAAATAAATGGTTGGAGTGACTTTTGCAGAGAGAATTGCCTCACGACATCTGTTTCTGAGGTTTCTACTAAGACTGTACCACCTTTTCTCTCTGAATTTTCGGATGTCTTCTCTGAGAGTGGAGTTCAGGATTTGCCCCCGCACAGGGAGTACGATTGCCCTATTAATCTCATCCCAGGCGCCAAGCTGCCTAAATCTCTTTTATACAATCTTTCCCAACCTGAAAGGGTCGCTATGCCTACTTATATCTCGGAGAGTCTGAGAAAAGGACACATACGACCCTCGAAGTCACCTGTTGCTGCTGGTTTTTTCTTTGTTAAGAAAAAAGATGGTTCTTTAAGACCTTGTCTGGATTTAAGGGAGCTGAACAGTATCACTATTCACGACCCTTATCCGCTTCCTCTGATCCCGGACCTGTTTAACCAGATTGTTGGGGCTAAAGTCTGTTCCAAATTAGATCTAAGAGGGGCATACAACCTGGTCAGGGTCAGAGAAGGAGACAAATGGAAGACGGCCTTCAATACCCCTGAGGGCCATTTTGAGAATTTGGTTATGCCTTTTGGTTTGATGAATGCCCCAGCCGTCTTTCAGCATTTCGTGAACAGCATTTTTTATCATTTAATGGGAAAATTTGTATTAGTGTTTTTGGATGACATTTTGATTTTTTCTCCTGATTTCAAAACTCATAAGGAACACTTACGTCAGGTCTTGCTCATCCTGCGGGAGAATAAATTATACGCGAAACTGGAAAAATGTGTGTTTGCGGTTCCAGAAACAATTTCTGGGGTTTCTTCTCTCCGCTTCTGGTTTTCGCATGGACCCCGAGAAGGTCCGCGCTGTGCTTGAGTGGGAGCTTCCTGAGAATCAGAAGGCGCTGATGCATTTTTTGGGCTTTGCCAATTATTACAGGAAGTTTATTTTGAATTATTCCTATATTGTTAAACCACTCACTGATATGACCAGAAAGGGGGTAGATTTTTCTTCCTGGTCGGTAGAGGCGCGTAAGGCCTTTTCTAATATCAAGGAGAGTTTTGCTTCCGCTCCCATCTTGGTACAACCTGATATTTCTCTACCCTTCATAGTTGAGGTTGAAGCTTCTGAGGTGGGTGTGGGTGCGGTCTTGTCTCAGGGTTCCTCTCCTGCGAAATGGCGACCGTGTGCCTTTTTCTCGAAGAAACTCTCCTCCGCAGAGAGAAATTACGATGTGGGAGATAGGGAATTGTTGGCCATCAAGTTGGCTTTTGAGGAATGGCGCCATTGGCTAGAGGGAGCCAGACACCCTATTACAATGTTTACTGACCATAAAAATCTGGCCTACTTGGAGTCAGCCAAGCATCTGAACCCGAGACAGGCCAGATGGTCTTTGTTCTTTTCAAGGTTTAATTTTGTTGTCACGTTCCGCCCTGGGGTTAAGAATGTGAAGGCAGATGCCCTGTCACGTTGTTTTCCGGGAGGTGGGAATTTTGAAGACCCGGCTCCCATTTTGGCTGAAGGTGTGGTGGTCTCTGCTCTTTTTCCTGAATTGGAGGCAGAGGTGCAGGCAGCCTAGTCAGAGGCTCCTGATCTTTGTCCTCCTGGGAGGTTGTTTGTGCCTCTCGCTTTAAGACACAAGATTTTTAAGGAACACCTGCTGGGCACCCGGGGGCAAGAGCCACAGTGGATCTCATCGCTCGGAGATTCTGGTGGCCTGCGCTTCGTAAGTCGGTTGAGGGTTTTGTGGCAGCCTGCGAGACTTGCGCTCGTGCCAAAGTCCCTCATTCACGGCCATCAGGTCCTCTCCTTCCCTTACCCATTCCTTCCCGTCCTTGGACACATCTGTCCATGGACTTCATAATGGACCTGCCTCGTTCCTCGGGGAAGACTGGGATTCTGGTGGTGGTGGACCGTTTTAGCAAAATGGTGCATTTCATCCCTTTTCCTGGTTTGCCCAATGCTAAGACGCTGGCGCAGGCATTTATTGATCACATTGTCAAATTGCATGGTATTCCTTCAGACATAGTATCTGATAGGGGCAGGCAGTTTGTTTCCAGATTCTGGAAGGCTTTCTGTTCTCGCTTGGGGGTTTGGTTGTCATTCTCTTCTGCTTTCCACCCGCAGTCGAATGGCCAGACAGAGCGCGTCAATCAGAATCTGGAGACATATCTGCGCTGTTTTGTGGCAGAGAATCAGGAGGATTGGTGTTCTTTTTTGTCCCTTGCTGAGTTTGCTTTAAATAACGGTCGTCAGGAGTCCTCTGATAGGTCACCATTTTTTGGTGCATATGGGTTTCATCCGCAGTTTGGGACTCTCGGGAGAGGGGTCTTCTGGTTTACCTGATAAGGACAGATTCTCCTCGTCTTTGTCATCTATTTGGCAAAAGATTCAGGATAATCTAAAGAGCATGAGTGAGAGATATAAGTGTGTGGCAGATAAGAGACGTGTGCCTGGTCCGGACCTGAATGTTGGTGATCTGGTGTGGTTGTCTACCAAGAATATCAAATTGAAGGTTCCCTCCTGGAAGTTGGGTCCTAGGTTTATTGGGCCTTACAAAATCCTGTCTGTCATCAATCCTGTTGCCTACCGTCTTGATGTTCCTCAGACTTGGAAGATCCATAATGTTTTTCATAAGTCCTTATTGAAACCTTATGTTCAACCCATTGTACCCTCGCCTTTGCCTCCTCCTCCGATTATGGTTGATGGGAATCTTGAATTTCAGGTCTTTAGGATTGTGGATTCTCGTCTTGTCCGCGGTTCTCTCCAGTACCTTGTTCATTGGGAGGGTTATGGTCCTGAGGAGAGGATGTGGGTCCCAGTGACGGACATTAAGGCCACTCGTCTCATCAGGGCTTTCCATAGGTCCCATCCTGAGAAGGTGGGCTCTGAGTGTCCGGAGTCCACTCGTAGAGGGAGGGGTACTGTCACACCAGACAGCTGAGAAGCTCTGACAGAAGCCTTTCAGAACCTCCTCCTTGAGTTTTCTTTGTACTGGTTTTCAGTTAATTATCTCGTTAGCCTCTCTCAGCTGTCATGTAGTTGGACTGATTGCATCCCTTTAAATTCCTCCCCATAATGCATTAGTGTGCGGCTTATACAACTTCCTGGAGTGTGTGTGCATGCTGATCCTATTTTCCTGTCTTCTACAAGATAAGTGCTGTACATTTATTTGTGATTTTCTGTTTGCTGGATCCCAGGTGACCCTGACTCCCTCCGTGTCTAGTGTAGGGAGCCGGTGGTCGTGTCCCCTCACTATTATAGGGTGTTCAGGTGTTATACAGTCGAGGTACGAGGCTATGCGATCATCTACAATTGAGATTTTCACATAGGCTGAGCAGTCAGGGTGAGTGCCAGGTCTTATGCAGGGGTCTCCCTTTTGTTCCTTAGTTTTGGATCCAGTGAGTCATATATTCATTTTGCACTGTCTTGTTTCCTGTACACCTTCCGTGACACATGGCCTAGGCAAGTGAATGGGGCTGAGGTGAAATACCAAGCACAGCCGCTATCCAATGGACAAAAAATTGTGGTTTTCTAAATTAGATGCTCCAGCATTGTGGCTGGAGCTGGGGAGGGTGGAAGTGGTGGTGGTGGAAATCAGGGTGGCTGTAGTCCTCACAATGTCTAATCCCTCTCCCTGGGCCACGCATGCAGTGTGTGGAGGGCGCACCCTTTCTTCCCTCAGTGTACACCCTAGGGGATCCTGCCTGGTGGTAGCTGGGGTGACCTTGATGTTAGGTAGATGGGTGCAAGACAGGAGAGTAGGTGGAGGGCTGGCGGATACATGTTGGAGTCAATGAGCAGTACTGTTTGGTTAGAAGAACTAAAACCTCTGATTACTGAATAGATGATAGAGTTTGCAGTACACCCAGCAGCAATAGTGACCTTTATTAGGTACTGTATATTACAGAGTAGGCTTTTCTACATAGCTCAGTTTAGGCAGTAGCAATGATTTAGGTTATCCTCCCTAAGTCTCTCTCAAGGTACACTTTGCAATCTTTCCAAATAACCACAGGCAAGCAATTTTATTCCCATTAACACTTTCTGCAATGCCCAATCTGCAGGGTACAGTCTTTAGATCTGGATGGCCAGATCCTCTGAGAATCATGGTGGGTGCCGGAGGCAAGTCACCCTTTCCACATGCAGAAACGTATGTTGCCATAAATGAGTGTTTACCTTACTGTTTCATCATAACCCTCAAGTGGTTGTCAAACATCCATAAATGTCTGTCCTCTTTCTCTTTGAGATAGTCTCCGAGTGGCTTCTCTGACAGTTTTCAGTCTCAGGGATGAAGGTTACCTGGACTAGACCTAGCTCTCCCCTAGGCCTGCTCAGCAAAGACTCTCTAACCAGGGGGTGGGACCAGCCCATCACCCTTGCAACTGCCAGTTTTAACTATTGACTGCCTATAGACAACCATTTAGAATTAACAGTGCACAATGAAAAGTACTTCAACCATGTTAAACACTTTAGCAGAGGTCCACTAGGGTATTAACACTTTAACAGCGATCCACTGGGTTACTGCACATGGAGACACACTTTCCTAGAAGCATTGTTTCTGAGATTGAGATACTCTGCAATGTGGTGTAATGCAGAAGCTTCACATGGCAGCAGATGGAGAACCTATGCTACTGTAATAAAAATGCCATGGGGAAGATGTGTGCCACCATGTAGGCAAAGGGCTCTGCAATATTAGAAACTATAATTTTTTGAGAGCAGAACATAACGGGTTTATGTTACTCTGTTTATTGTCAGAGACCCTTTTTTGAACCTCACTGTGTAAAAACCTCCTTTTACATAAACCTCCTTTTTTCTGATCCTTCCTCACATATGGTATCCATTAAATTCCAGAGCATGAACACGGAGCTGTTAACAGGGGAATTATAATATTATATAACAGCAAAACTCTGTATACACCTCTTTAGGTCCCTTCCAAGAAATTAATTATTTTTATTTCCCTTTAGGATCACTATCAAGATAAGCACCAGCTTGAAAATCTATATCCATTTTTGTCAATTTCATTTTAAGATTTTTTTTTGGAAACGTACAGTATGATCTGTACTACCCTTTTTAGTGGCCTCAGTGTACACACTTTCCAATGCATCTGAAATTGCTTGCCATATGGTTCCAGCAGGGGCATGCACAGACATCAGAGGATCCCTTAGCAAAACTCAGATTGCCCCACTCTAGAACTCCATCTACGACACCTGTATTGAAGTAGGGATTTTTTTTTCTGTTTTAGGTCCAAAATTATGCTCTTTTTATTTAAAGGGGTTGTCCCACGAAAAATATTCTACAGGTTTCAAACCAGCACCTGGATCTGAATACTTTTGTAATTGCATGTAATTAATTATTTAGCATAGCCAGTGAGCTATTCAATAAAATGTATCTGTACAGCGCCACCTGCAGTTTGTTTTTTTCTTATTTCTTTGACCTGGTCACTGAGATGGCCGTACATGCTCAGTTTCATCCTTCAACTGCCTCCTGAGCTGTGATAGGGAGAGCATGGACACACCTCCTGAGCTGTGATAGGGAGAGCATGGACACACCTCCTGAGCTGTGATAGGTAGAGCATGGACACGCCCCTTAGCTGCAGCAGAAAAGACACTCCCCTTGAGCTGTCAGCTTGATATAAATCTAGAAAAGCAATGAATGTGGAGATCTCTGGATCCATGTGAGGTACAGGGCTGGTTCTAGCTTTGTTAGGGACAGATTGCCATTTACTATATGATATGTGATTTTTATTTTTTACATTAGTCATGGGATAACCCCTTTAATATGTTCTTTTTAGGAGAGTTCTGTTTTATGACAAATGATTGACTACCTGCAGCCACCACTAGGAGGAGCTAACTGCATATAGAATTATGCAGATAGTATGCACTAACAGCTGGATGAATTTGTATGTGGTGACTGCACATAGTTGATTTGGCAAAGTCATGGCAAGCAGGGGTTATCACGGATCCCATGGCAGTTCCTTGCCCTGCCTTAATAGTTTGTATGTCACTGAGGTCTCGAATGATAACAGCTATGCCTGTTTGGTACCACCTAGATCCATCTTGTTTTTGGATTAGAAAAATGCATAATTGATCTAAGTTTTGCCATTCCCACACAAAAAAGACATAATATAAACCTTACGTAAGCAGGAACCTATCTGAAACCATGACTAAAAAAGGCGAGGGCATTTTACACCAGAGCATTACATAAGTTATTAACGTAATGAATGATCCCAAACAATATGAAGCCATGTGCTCACGTACTCACACAGTCATCTCAGTTTGTTGATATTGTTATTCATTCATAATTATCCAAACTGAGTCATCATTAGGAAAATAAACTTTACGTTACCCTGACTCATACTCGGCAGTTATTACCAGTACACAGAGTACGTAATGATGACTTTAGTTGTGACATTACAAATTTAAAGGTGACTACCTCCAGAAAAAGCACGGATACAATATGCAATATTGAGCAGAGCAGGGAAGTGCTTAGGACATATATTTACAAGGGTAAAATATTTAAAGGGAATATCTCCGCTCACAAAAAGTATTCGCCTTATGGGTGCCTGATGAAGGACACCCCCTAAATGTGTACACTGAATTAAAAGCCAAGAAGCAGATTTCTGGAGTGCAACAAAACTACATATTTGGAATCTTTGCAATGCCTTCTTTTCATTCTCCTGACTGTTTAGTAAATTGACAACTGTGTTGCCAGTTGACACTGTCCTGTTGTCACTGACAAAGTCATGGTATATAGGGACACACCCGATCAAGTGGAATGGTTTTGCCCTATGGTCAAATAATTCATACATTTTTAGGATTAATAACAGTGGAATGGCAGAAAGAAGAGTCATAAAAAAGGTGCTCCAGCACTTTGTAGGTAGTGCAAATATTAACTAAAAAAGATAAGTCAGGAGAGGTGACAAGTCCTCTATAAGGTAAAACGGGAAGTGATGCAATGAATATACTACTGATAACTGGAGAAAATCTACCCCTGTGATCACCATTTCTCTCATTATAGGTAATACCATATTTGCTTCTGATGATGACCAGTTCTGACCAGAACTTTTCTTAGTTTATAACGCGTTCATTTTCCTGTTTATGGCCACCTCCGTGGTCCTGCAGTGGTATCGACACAGATGCACTTGCATCATTTTTTTATGTCTGGCTTGGTTTGGGGAGTGTGCATTTGTTTCGCCTGCGCAGTAACTCCCACCTCTTTTCTCTGAAGCAGAAGTGAATGGGACTGCTCTAAGGCAGGAATGCTCAACCTGTGGCCCTCCAGCTGTTGCAAAACTACAACTCCCAGCACGCCTACAGCTATTAGGGCATGCTGGGAATTGTAGTTTTGCAACAGCTAAAGGGCCGCAGGTTTAGCATCCCTGCGCTAATGCATACACAGTAGCCCAAAAGGCATCCTATTGCACTGTGGACAGCACACACAGGAGTATGGAGGAGTGTAGCATGTAGATTCTTAAAGGAAAAGACGAATAGGGTAATTAAAAATTGAAAAAGTGACATGGAAATAACTCTTTAGATGATAAAATTGTGACTGCTTTCAGCCACCACTAGTGGGAGCTTTGGAGCTTTCTCTATACACATTCTTTACTGAATTCAATGGAAGGTGCATACATTGCAAGCTTCCCCTAGTGGGGACTACAGGCATCCTGAATTACATCCTTTATCTCTACATCGATATGAGGATTTGAAGCTTTGTAATGGAGCTGCAAACCCTAAAAATATATTTTAGGACACATTATAAGCAACCAATTTTGTATCAAATACTGCGATTCAGTTATATTTAGATAACAAGCAAATTCACAGTGTCTAGTGTCTGATTTGCTTTGCTATTGATACAAACCTACTTACTTGAAGTATTAGCAGCATCTGAATGATGGAGGGAGGTACTCGAGCTCGCGGGCGGGATAAGGCATCATCTAGTTTTAGATTTAGGGTTATTATATTTCTGAAGTGCAGCAAAGCCAGCTGTCGGATGGTGGGCTCCTTCCCCTATGCACAAAACAACAGGTCACAACAAGTATGTTAAGAAACACAAATATAAAAAGATATATAGCATCACATGCAAAATATTAACAGTATTAAAAGTAACTTACAAATAAAAGAAAAAAGACCCAAACATATAATGTACAAACTATCACTATTTTACTCTGGCAATGGGAAATTCAGCACATACCACTCAGCTGTCTATGTGTGCACATCAATGGGTGCACTTCATAGGGTGCATATGTAGTACCCCAGACCTGAGGGTACTACAATTAGTATAGAGTTTACATTGCTATATATTGTGTATTGTTTGTTATCTGGCCATATGTTCCAGCAGGATCTGGAGAGCAAAGGTTTAACAAGAAACGGGGCTAACCACCCTGTTCCTCTCCTCTTGGTAGGAGTGGGCTAGTCCTGCTTCCTGTCAGGAGGTGGAGTTCCTGTCCAGAGACAGAAGGGAGAGGAAGCACATTCAGAGTTCCTGCTCCTGTTACAGATTCTCCAGAGAGAACTACTCAAACCTTTCTCTCTTAAGTCTTGAGATGCTAGACAGTGAAATAAACTGCTACAATCAGCGTTAAAGACACTGCTGCAAGGTGAGGGATTGCATCGCCTAGAAGGTTATTAGGCCAAACTACAGCCATCCAACCTGCCTCTATATCCCTGCTGGTGCCAGAGAAGATTCCACCTAAAATCTACCGCTGCTGAATAAATTTGAAGTTCTGGCCTCATTTTTCAATACTCAATTTCCACTGCACCAATCTCCAGGGAGCAACGGCCTGAGGAAGTACACCATGACACAACACTCCATCAGGACCATGACAACTTCCATCCTCTGGCCTGGCTCTTCCGGGGAGCACATACACATAACCATACACTGAATAAAGAAACAATATTTGCGGATAGAAAGAAGTTTATATTTTGGCAGGACAAGATGTTTACCTGGACAGGGTAGAAGATGGCCTGTAACATTGGCAAAACATCGCTAAAGAAGAAATCCCAGGTTTCTGCTAAGGAATCAAGTAGTTTCTGTCCTAAAATAGAAAAAAATGAAGTGTTCATGGTACCATAGTAATAGTACTACTAAAAATGAAATACACATACACAGTCATAACTAGAAATGCAATACATTGGCAGATCTTTGTGCCTTTGTACAAGGATTGCCGATTGTGTAATGAACCTATGCAACATACAAGCTACATACTAGATATTGGCCCTCTTTGGTTTCGAGCTCAGGATGTTACTTAAAGTAAAACTCTGTTTAAAACCTAAAAATGTTGGCATGATGGGGGCTAATCCCAATATCCCACTCAGCCCATGTTACACTCACAAGCTCAGATATGAAAATTGTTTGATGAGATCCTCACTATTGTAGAGCTGACCCCATTCCTGACAACTGTCTCACCTTCATAAAAACGTATCTTGTCTCGCAGGATCACCATCCCCTTAGTAAGAAGCTGGTTCTGAAAGTGAATAATATACTGTAATATTATTCTTACAATTTGTATAACGCCATACGCATCTCAGCCTCTGCTGCGTCTGCTGCATTAATAATGCAGGAAATAAATTTTACAGATGGAGGAAAATGGCTGTGAAGTTTTCATCCAAAAACTCTTAAATCATTTTTATTTTAAGATATGTGACATGCTCTTACCTGTCACATCAATTACTCGCAACAGAGTAAGTGTACGTACCTGAAGGTATTCTGTGAAAAAAGAGCCAAGTTCGGTTTTCAACAGCTGCCTGTGACAAAAAAATATGGGAAAAATAAATAGTGGGCACGAGCAGTAAAGAACCACAATGGGGCATGATTGTCATTTTTCAGAATTTTTCTAAAGTTGACTGGTCAGCTGATAACTTGCTGCTTGTCGCCTTTGTCAAGTCTGACTCAATCATTTTAAATTTTTTTTAGGTATTAGCTGTATAATCTTTTTCTGTAAAAACAGCCAGAAGTAGATACAATGGCTTGAAAAAGTATTGATACCGCTTGAACTTTTTCACGTTACACCCACAAATTTAAATAGCTGGTAGAGATAAACCCCTAAAACTTGCAGCTGTAACTGCAGTGAAAGCTGGTCTTTCAAAGTATTGACTCAGGGGTGGGGGGCTGAATAAAAATGCATGCCACCCTTTTTTTTCTTTCTATCATTTATTAAACATTTTGAAAACCATGTATGATTTTTTTTTCACTTCACACATACTTGCTACTTTGTGTTGGTCTTTTACATAATATCCCAATAAAATACATTTAAGTTTGTGCGTGAAACGTGAAAAAATTTGGAAAGCTGAATAAAGCTGGAGGATTGGCATCCAAGTCCACCCAAGGTATTCTTTAAGTTCTCAGAAATTTAAATATTAGATAAAATTGTATCATGGGATAAGGCATTTTTCATACCAGTTATTCCACTGAAGAACACAAAAAGATTGTGAGGGTCTTCTCTCTGTGTGGATTTATGGTACATGTCCCTATACAATCTCATTGGTCTTGTTGAGAGCCAGAAATAAAAAAAACTGATGAATCACATCAGCTCCTGAAGCTCATGGTACCTGCTGTGAGTGTGCAACTGGGTCCAATGAATGATCCTATGGTGGGGCTGTCCAACCTTGATAGTCAGTATGAGCTAATAATAAATGGTATCTATCTGTACAGGAACTGTACAGAAGATAAGACTTGCTCTAGCTCTAATGCTAATTGATGTCTAACCAAAAGTGGGCACTAAAAATATTCAGACAAAATCACATATGTTCTTGAGGTTTTTGCTAAGATAGTTGCGAGTGCTCAAAGAAATTTAATTTTTTTATGTTTGTGACTACAAATACATTTCTATACCTAAGGGCTACAGATGCACACATTTTAGATATCTTTTACCATAATGAAGAGAAAAAAAAGACTGTGTTATGATGAAATTCAGAAAATGTTATCAGTGGAGGTCTGTGAGCTGAAGCACCCACTTACTTCTAGATCAGAGAGGAGACTTCCACAACAGAGAAGGATTCAGGGTTCCTGCTGAAATCAATGGAATGGAATGTGCCACTCATTTGCCACTGAAACCAACATAATATGGAGGCTTTGGCCTAGCATGTCCTTAAACCTGCATAATATGAACAAAAATCCCTAACCCTGTACATCTGGCAGGTCTCAAACAATTAACAGTAACCATAGCAATGACCAGACATACAGTCCAGCACATAGAAAACTTAACCCACTGGGACTTTCAAAAAGATGAAATAAATAAAACCATTAAATGTTTTATTACCCAATTAAGTCTTGCTTTTAGTTTGGTATTATGGGACCAGGGAACCATGCACATGCACAACCCCCAATATTCACTATATAGAGTCTCTTGTCAATGAGAATGGTAGATGAGGACTTCAAACTTTAAATGGGAAGTCTACTTGAGGAGGCAATCACAACATGGCTGCATTTTCCAAATGAAACATTTAGCTACTACCTTTAAGATGGTTCAGTCATTTTTGACAGGAAAAAGACCTTATACAGAGGGGAAACTACAACTTGGTGGATGCTCAGAGCAACTACATACAGAGACATGGTTTCCAGAGACAAACATTTTCAAACAACCATAAAAGGTTCCTCAGACTCAGAGGTCTTTTGTTTGAAATATCCCTTATGATGTTCTCTCTTGATATGCCTATATGACATGGCTTGACAGATTCTAGAAACCAGATGAGCTGTGGGTCGATTTACCCTTTAGTGAACCCAAAAAGTAGACTTGCTTAGCCAACATTTTTCTGTAATCCTAACAAGTGCAATTTTGTGGGGGGCATCAGGATAAATTTTCTGGACTTAAATCTCAAAAACCACTAAAGTTCTCCTTTTATTGCTGTTTTGGGGGCTACATAAAACCTGAGAAAGGGCTATAAGCACACCTCCCGTGGAGTTAGCTGTTACCCAGCAGGTGGGGAGAAAGAGCTCCAAAGGAACGCCCCCCCCCCCCCTTCCTCCCCAGTCTGATGAGAATATGAAATCTATGCCCTATCCTGAGGCATGATGGAAGTGAAAAAGTGCCCCTATAGCAAACACATTTTGGGAAAATGACTTTATCACCTTTGTTAGGATTGGTTAATATGTAATTGGTGTTCATTTCCACATTAACTACAATTGCACTTAAAGGATATAGCAAATTTTATGTGACATTATATTACAGACTCTAGATTGGATCAAGTTTATTTGGTCTTAAGGAATTTAAAACACATTAATGTCTTGTAAAATATGTGACCTTACGTGAAGCTTCCTGTTTACACTGAATTTATTGGTCAGCACCGGGAACAAAATGAACCCATCTGTGACAACATTTATGAAACAGGCCTCTAAAGCTTTAAATGTTTATGTCGGCACATACCCATTAACCTGTTCGAATGGTCGTATAACCAATGGACCTTGTGATGAGGATGATTATAGATTTATAGCAATGCTGTCTGCTTAATAAAACTAGGAAGAAAAGGGAATGAACATTTGCTCCATTAAATTAAAGAGTTTCAATTAAGGAATAATTACACTGGGGAGCTACAATTACGCAAATTTTATGTTGCCGCTGAGCTAACGACGGTCAGCTAATTCCTCCAAAAGAAATGTACAGCAAAAATAAAAATAATGACAAAAATATTTACATGCAATATAATAAGGAATGGGCCACCAAACTCAAACACCATCTGGTGTCTGTGAGGGCTTTCTGGCTTCTCTACTAAAAAAGGGAAGGGGGTAAACTGTGTAAGTTAGGTTTTTTCTGGTCCACTTATATTGCCTTGTCCTTGAATAGAGGAACCTGAAGTAAAGCGCAGATGCTTCTGGCCACTACAGAAATACATGTCTTTTCATGCAAACCAAAAACACATGGTATTAGAGGAATCAAACATTTTAATTGTTCAACAAAGTATGTTTTCGTTGACAATTACAGGGAAAGGATGGATGAATCAATTCAAGCAATTTGCCAATCCCTCTAATGTGTAAGTGTAAAATATATTTCAGTGTGTTAAGCTGCTTGTTTTTGGAAAATCATGACATTCTCAATGCCCAATCGCCTTCTCAGTGCCAGACATTTCTGAAGGGGGTTTAGGAGCTTAATGTCAGGAATCTTTGAGGGTCTCCTATCTCTTGGAGCCCGTTTGATGTTAATTTCTGACTCCTGACATTATTGGAAGACATTTTAGTGGGTGTTATTGGATCTAACAAATAATAAAAAAACAAAAACAAAGTTTTATTAGTATAGGAATGGCGCGGAACTCTTGTCTGCTCTGTCCCAGGTGCGTGTTGTTATGGCTCTTGGGACAGCACTCCAAATCTATGCAGAATTCAATCTTTATTCGCAAAGCAACTTCACATTCAAGTGACGGTTCGGTCAGAGAGTGACCTTTTTCAAACACAAGTTGCCAGAGAAGTAAGTGAATGAGAGTTGGCACGTGTAGAAAAGCGAGCTTGAGAATGGTGTGTACCATGTGCCATAATTTAAAGGGCAAACACCTTTAAATTACCCTTTAAAGTACGGTACATGGGCGGCTGCAAAGCAGCCCTCATAGTGCTGTGGTTCACATCAGAGCCACACTGATACACCGACTCTCAACCTAAGAATGCGGGGCTCAGGCAGGCTTTAGTTTCTGGTGCCAAATCAAGCAAAAGTTCCTGAGGAAGTGCGCCAATAGAGTGCACAGAAATGTGTCGAGCCTTCTATGGTAGTCACTTTTGCCAGTCTTCGCTGATGTTTGGCTGTTTATGAGCCATATCAGCTGTCTACCACCCTGGCCTTAGTGAGGCACCTATTACTTGTTGTCCTCAGTGGATGGCAAAGTGCATAGCCATCCTCTGGGTGACTATTGTGTATCCAGCTGCAACATTGTTGCTTTTACTAAGCCTGGCATTGGATACTGTGTTTTTGTTCAGAGGTTTGATTCCACTGGGCGCTTTTGATATAGTGGTGAAACACACAGTAGACGCCACATATTTACTAATCAGAGGACTGTGTTCACCTAACTGGTATATAAATAGGTGTACAGTGCTAAATAAGCGCTACACCTATACAGTTACAGTGAATTACACATTCCGTCCACTTGACCTTATAGTCAGCCTATTACATATCACGTTTTTAGGTAATACACCCTTTTTTTGTGTGCTTTTAATGCAGATGACTAATAAAACGTTGTTGTTTTGTTTTTTAACGTCCTAAAAAAAAATTGTTTGATGTATTAATATTTTGGACTTACACATTCCCAGCATTATATTTTTTCTTTGGTGTTATTGCATCTACCAATTCAGCTTTGATAGTATATTGAACCGCTACTCTAAAGCTCCCCACCTAAATAAATAATTTCAGAGCAGCAGTACACTGCAAAACAGCTGTTAAAACTGTATTTTTGGTGTGGTAAATGCATCCCAACCATTAAGTGCTGTTTCCCTTAACCATAGGGATTTTGAGTTTGAATCAATCTAGAGTCTAAGGATGTGGGGAAATTAATCATCCCCCTTGCGCCAAAAAAGTTGCAAGCTGTGTGTCTATGACTTTTAAAAATTTTACTTTTTGAAAAAAGTCACCTCTTTTTATGCCGCCCTTGCCAGTTTTCAAAACGGGGGCTTGGCAAGGGTGGAAAAGGAGTGTGACTAACACTAAACACAAATTTATCTTTATTTACACCAATTTTATGGAGCATACGAAGCCAGAAATCTATGGCAGCTCAGAGATCAAAGTGCCAGGCTTGATTAATCTCCCAATAAGTGTGAGTTAGTGTCTGGAAAGAAAAGACAGCAGATGAAAATTGTAGAGCTGACACACAAGCCACTTCTGGACCTAGGTACCAGCCAGGGCAAGGCCAGAAAGAACATTACCTGTAAAAGCAGGTCAAAAAAGAGAGAGAGGTGCAGAGTAGAAGCTCTGTAAAGATAAGGGGGCACATTTATTAAGTACAACATTTTAGATGCCAGCCTTAATAAAGGCCCATAGCTGGCGGTGGATCCGCCGAAGTTGTAAAGAGGTGCAGGCCTCTCCATAACTTTGGCACATCCATCGCCAGTTTTTAAATGTAAGACAGCTTCCAAGCTGTCTTATATTTAGACCTTTTTTTATGCCTAATAGAGACACAGAAAATGGTGAACGAGATAGGCCTGCTGGCCCCTTCCCCACCCATGCCACGCCCACAATTTTAAACCTGGCGTTAGCGCAGCGGAACCACAGATAGCAGCGCAACTAACCATTGTTCTGCCATCTGTGCCTGAAATACACCTAATTTAGGCGTATTTAAGCTCATCTAATGACCCCCTGGGTGTCTAAAGAGGACCTGTTGGCCCTAGATTTTTTTCTCTCCATATTTGTTAAGTTTTCTTCCAGCTCCTGAACATACATTTGCACAAACTGGTCATTTGCATAAAAGAATATTCACATCCCGCTGTGGACATTGTGGAAATGTAATGTAAGTACAAAACATAGGTTGACATTTAGGGTCCACTCTGAGGTTGCATGGCAGAGAAAAAGTTGCACCTCATACCTGGATGCTTATGATAAAGTCAGATACAAAACATAGGTTGACATTTAGGGTCCACTCTGAGGTTGCATGGCAGAGGAAAAAGTTGCACCTCATACCTGGATGCTTATGATAAAGTCAGATAAAGAAGTGCATTGTAAGATAGATTGGTTCAAAAGGAACAACTTGGCCTATTAACTACCTGTGCAGCCGTGTCACCTGTAGAACTTTGAAAAGTGTATTGTATACATCTGTCAGTCCACTGCATACTGAGAACTGTAACTGAATCCTTTAGTAGAAGAATAGTTCACTGTTAACCTGGATTAATTATGCACTGCTACACTGCACCAACATCCGCAACTGGACTAAGGGACCTTGCCTTGCACATCAAAACCTTCAACATCAAAGGCACTACAACTGACACCAGACAAGAGGATTCTGAAACTAGACAGTGCCCCAAAGGGAATAACAGGTGCACCCTTCCCATCACTGCATGACCCAGGGAAGCAACAAGAGTACTATGACAACCATTATTGCTATTATCACTCCTATTGTTTCTTCCTCCTTTCCTCTCTCCTAGGCTTGCTTCAGTTAAACTACAGTTTTAAAAGGGTTGGCCACTTTCTGGCTACTGTTGACCATGTGTTTGTAAGATGACTATATGGCACTTACTAATATAGCCTTTGTTGAAATTCTGCTCCATTTTCTTACTCCATTTTCTTATACTTCATAAAGTATACAGCTTTGTTTGCCAAATCTCTTGTACTGCCCATGCGGAGGTTTTGTCCATAAAATGGCCGTTGATTGAGGGTCATGTGACCAGACACATAACCCAGCCTCCTCCATTTAAACATGCTACATCTGCACTAAATTCCCAACAGTGCAAGTACAGATGGCAGGGGCAGTGTATTTGAATGGAGAAGATGTCACATGGAGGTGATTTGCCTGGTTACATGACCCTCCATCAGCAGCCATTTTATGGACAGGACTTCTGTGTGGACAGCACAACAATCTTAGCAAACAAGGGAGCATACTTTATGAAATATAAAGAAAATGGCACATCATTTCAACAAAAGCAATATTAGTAAGTGCCATATAATCATTTTACAAACACATTGGTCAACAGTAACCAGAAATTGACCCCATTTAATATGGTTAATCTATTGGACCGTTTGTCACTAGAGAAGATAGCTACATTTACATGCAGCTATCTCCTCCACCGTGTGGGAATGAGTGATGACTACTGCTATCACTCATTCTCATACAGATTCATTGTCTCAGGGCAGCAGATCGACATATTGGTTGATATGAACAAGAATGTGAAGGCACTGGAACCTTAGACCTGCTTAGGATTCATGACTGACCCTTAAAGTCTGGGGTGATAACCTTCACTAAATTAAATGTACCAGGAGTTTCCGCACACCTCCTGTCATATCCTCTTAATTCAATTTCTTCCTGTATGTTCAGAAAAACAAATAACATCTTAAGATTCCTTCTTGGTGACATTTAACAAGGCCCGGAGATTTATGATTTCCCTGATTACGCATAACATCTCATTTTTTCAGATGCTAGGTCTGAATATAGCACTGAGACCTTGCAAGAAACTAGAACTAAAACCCTGAGCCAACCTTCTTTGGATATGAAGATAAAAAAAAACAGGTAAAATAACCGGCAATAAAATAAATGGGCATTCTGAAATCAAACATTGATAGATCTGAAAGAACTTGAAGAATTCACAAAATGATGCTCTTAAACCTCTTTAAAGAAGACCCACCCCTTTATTATCAGGTTATTCCTATCTTACAAAATCATGACAAATTGCTATGGGTCCAGCTGCGGTCTAGCTGGGCAAGGGACTTCATTTGAATACGGTTCCCTGTGCAGCAGGTGACCTGGGGAGCTACTGTGCAGGTAAATGCACCCCCTTCATTCCCAGGATCAGTGGAATTCCCAGAGGTCAGACACCACAAATTATAACGTGATGGCACATGTTATGATATATCATAGTGATGGTATATCTTAGTGATATACTGCCACTTTATAAGATGGAAGTACCAATTTAAAGGTGTCACCTGAGATTATATAAAGGGTCTTCCTTTTTTCCAGAGATAGGGCCACTCTATAGTATAAGAATGGTAGTGCAGCTCAGCCCCATTCAATTCAAATTTCCAATCTTGAAAACCCCTTTAGCACTTACTGTTTCACAAGCCCTTGCACTAGAGCAGGGAAAAAGATGGAGATACAATAGATGCCTCAATAGACACGTACACAAAACCAGGTTTTTTTTTCCAACCCTTGGAATTATGACATTGAAAAGGATATAAAAACAGAAGGGCATTCTATTGCTTGTTTGGTCTTTTACAATGTTGAATAGGGACACAGCATGATGAGACATCATCATATAACATTCACATCTGAGACAAACCCCATACAATGAGAACTGACCCATTACTCTGGCATCATAGCATGTTACCAATGTTGCTGAAACACTACTGCAGCTACAAGAGCAAAAAACAAAAAAAATCTGCTTTATAAAGTCTACTTTAATGATATCAGAGACATAGACAAATAGCTTGTTTAAATACTTGATCGTCTTCCATACCTATTGACAGTTTCATTTCCTTCCTGTGTCATCTCATTTGCTGATGCAAGGAAGAGAAATATTCTTGACCAAACATTAACCTTTTGGTGACTACACTATGACTCATAAAGCAAGCCTTGCTCTTACATTCTGACTATGGATTGTAGAAAACTGGGTCCCTGACTTTAAACAAAAGAACAATTAGTGCTGTAAACAGAACCACAAAAATATTCAAAAGTGTGTAAAAGTTCATCTAGAATTCATAGGAAAAGACAAAAGTCCCAGAACATGTGATTATGGACTATGAAAGAGTGACCTCTGTAAGAATTCTATAAGAGTGGACTATTGCCGATGGAATGGTGGTGCAAAATGGCTCACTGTGCAAAATGGCTCCTTCACATGGTCCGCAATGCACGGGCACCGACCGTGGCCCAGCCGCATGGGGATTGTGTACCCACTAACTTGAATGGGTCCGCGATCCCTCCGTTACGCAAAAAGATAAAGCATGTTCTATCTTTTCGCGGTGCGGAGGCACGGAACCCCAGGATTTGCGGACCCATTGAAGTGACTGGAACAGTGCCCGTGTATTGCGGATATGCAAATGCGATCCACAATACGGCAACGGGCAGCACACGTTCGTGTGAATGAGCCCTAAGACTTAGATTAAGATCCTACCGATTGAGGTGGGAAGTTCTCAGTTCCTAGAACAAAGTTCTAAGATGAGACATAAGAACACAAGAAAATTAGTAATCATGAAGTTATTTGATCTATATCTACATTTTGTCATTTTGTGATACGCATAAGGAAGCGTATTACAAAATTTCCTGGAAGTAACTCTTTGGGGCCACTGGTCACTCGACACTGTCATTGGTACATACAGTGTTCCTCAAATGATCATACATGTCATTATGCAGTACCTACTACACTTAAATAATGGCAGTATTTTGGAAAGGAAAGCAAAGATTTGGTATCCACTTAAGGGACTAATGACAACACTGTTGGGGCCGGGCAGCTATTGTTATAAGAAGATGTAGCCTGCATTATGGAACGATGGAATGTTGAAATTCTCCTTTAAGATACATATAGCTACAAGATGATAGTTGTCCTTACCATCAATTCCACTTTTTGAAAAATTCTTTCATAAATGCCAGCCCTGGTCTTTCAGATACAAATACTGTGCAGACTGATACAGACAGACTGTGCAGAAAGATACAATGATTGGTGGAAAATCCTGCTTGAGCAAGACTTACGTCTTGTCATTGAATATCTTTCTAACACAATCTCGTGGTTCTTCTTCTATTGGAATTTCCCTCTCTTCTTCTAGTATCCTATCATTCTAAACCATGGACACTATGTCTACTCACCGGACTCCTTCATTCAGATTGTAGAGTTCATGATCCTGCAGTCCCTTCTTCTGGAAGACAGAAATGACTCCATTCTGGATGCTGAAATGAGAGAAGAACATTAGACCTGCTCATCTTAGAGCTCTAACATTTTTAACACATTTAGTGGAAGAGAAGGCAAGTGAAATGGAAGCACATCGAAATGTTCTCTTTTTGTTGGGGTTGCTTGAATAAGTTGGTAAAATGTAATGTGGTCACCATTTCAGTTCCATACAGAGTTGTCCCCAAGTCTTCCCAATGTTCTTAACTTTAAGGAAGTTCTTCAGCATTAGTAAAATAGTTCTGCTCTCTTACAGAAGCTGCTCTACATCTACACTTGAAACTATATAACCTCTCTAAATCAGATTTTAACTCCAATATGGAAGAGCTTGTTAGATTAGAAATTCAGTGGGGGAGATTTATCAAATTGGTGTAAATTAGAACTGGCTTAGTTGCCCATAGCAACCAATCAGATTCAACCTTTCATTTTTCACAGCTCCTTGATAAATCTCCTCTAGTAGTCTTTGAAAGTGAGAACCCATGTGGTACCTGCAATTTTAGCCATTTTTGGTTGTAACCTGGGTTTCCAATTTTTTACTTAACATAAAAAGACAATCCATGGACATATATGTAGTTTAAAGTTTCTGCTGACTACAGCAGTGATCCCTCAAAACGGAGTCTGTTAGAGCACACCAGAAGATGTCATTTAGCAAGAGCTGGCAAGCTACAGCTTGGGGACCACTACTAAGCTGAACTGTATTTTTAGTGGCATAGAAATGGTCTAGTTGGGGACCTACAGGTTGAAAACCACTAGAAAATAGCATAGTATTTTTGGTGGCCTAGTATTGACTAGTTGGAGACAACAGCAAAATAAGGTTCTATTTTTGGTTGTCTAGTTTTGGCCTAGTTGGCCTAGCAATTGTGATGGCATAGTGTTGGCCAAGTTTTGAAACACAGAACTGATACCACTGGACTGTAGGGTTTTATATTTGGTGGCCTAGTACTTTGAACAAGCTATATCAATTATTAGAGCACATCAGTCAGACTAAGGAGCTGTTCACATCTTGTTTTTGTCCCACGTTTAACATATACTTTGGTAAAATGGATGCCAAAGCATAGTACACTATGCTTTTATATCCTGCAGAGTCCAACAATAAAATGTCTATGTTACACATGCTTGTATATTATTTTGAATAATAGAACACTATGGTAATGGAAGCCACTGTGTGGCATCTGTCATGGAGATTTGATTATCTTATATGTCAATATGTATATGTTAAACATGGGACATAAATGTGATGTAAATTCTAGTAAATGCCTTGGGCAATGCAGAAACTTGCCAACTAGACAGATGACTATGAAATAGTGAACGGAATCAGATATTAACAAGTTTCCATAAGATATGGCGAGGCAGATGAAGAGCAGCATCTCTGGGAGAACCTGTAATACATATAAATTGAGGCTTTTAGACTGAGCCAGGATGTCTTACTCAATAAGATAACGTCATGCAAACTCGGATGATAATAATGCAACAGAACATTGCAAGGCTGGGAACTGAGGCCGTTATAAGCGTGATAGACATATGAAACATGACACATAATTTACTGAGTCCCATCATCTTCCCCGCTATTGGTACTGAGCCTAAGAAAAAAGGAAAAGGATGCTACAGAAAATTCTATTAAAAGCTTTTTTTTTTTAAGGAGAATATATTTCTGTGTACTTTATTGGGACATTTTGAGGAATTTGGAGTTCACCGATCATAACCCGCTGAAATAGCTGTTGGTCTCTTCCTCTAGATGTCCAAAGAAGTCAATTAAAGCCAATAGGTATAAATGCTCTGTGACCTCATGGAAAGGTGCACTGTGTCAAACATGGTTGGGCTCAGTCAGCCAAATCTGGAGCCACTCCTACTTAGAACCTCACCACACTGACTTATGAAAGTGGTCTCAAGCCAGATGCCCTCGTTTATGACAGCCACATAATCATGTAGACAGTGTCTGTCTTGATGAATACCCAGTAATAATTTTAATGTTAGAGGAATGGATCACTAAAAAGGGGTTGTCTCTTTGAAGGGATACTAATATGTGTGACAGTAACATGGTTGGCTCATCATTTCTCTAAAACCTCCTGCCCAGCGATCAGCTTATTCCCTCCTTCTGGAATGGCCAATGGTGTATGACAAGGATTTATCAGTCCCAACAGGGCAGGAGCCACTCATAATTAGTAGATCTTCTGTCTGGCTTGTAGAGGGAGTCCCTGACCCTCTTTTATGAAGTCTAGATGCTATAATATGGCATTTTGACAAGAGCTGACTTACTGAGACAACCCCTTTAATGCCTGATCTCAAATCTCAACCAAAAGTATGTAGGAAGCTTTGATAAAGCGTGTTGTTTGGCATGATCCTCACACTGACCAGCAGATACATGATGACTTTGTTTCCCTAAAAAGTAAAAATTGTTATGCCATTTTATTAGGTAAGTAAACTCACTGAAAGCCAACTCTCAACTGTAAGGGCCCTAGCAAACATCTCCCTATATCTCAAAACTGGAGGAACTACAAACTAATTTGAGAACCATTTTGTGGTAAGGTCTTTGATTGTGTCACCTCCATTTCCCCACACAACTAGTAGACGATGAATGTTTGAAAGAGTCTCCTGGTTGTATGGTCTAGAATTTTGAAACCATGAAATAAGCAGCATTGTTCTGCCACATGCCAGTGAATAGGTTTCAATGAGCTGTGATGATTTCATGAAGGCTCCTACCAGTCACAGACGCGTGGCAAGAGTCGTTGGGCAGCTCGGGCCTTATGCTTCTGCTTTCTTTCATTATCCATCTTCTCAAACTTATAACCACATCTTAGTTATTTAATAAGCATTAGCCTAAGAAAAAACAAATTCACTTTGTAATCTTCTTAAAATTCCATTTCTAAAAGTTTCAGTGGAAGACGTCAAAAGATGACGATGATGGTGATGATGAAGCAAGCAGAATGGTCATGGGTTTTAAGATGCGGAAAAGAAATCCACAGTCTGGCCCTGGTAGTATGGGTTTCCTATTATTATTACAGCTTGTTTCCTAAACTGATGAATGTTCCTATACATTTTGTTAGTAAAGCTTATCGTATAATGAAAAACTCTGCAACTTACTAGAACAATTTTCCTCAACATTTTCAAGGTCTCTACTTGCTGTTAGTGCTGTTAGGTTAGGCACTATACAATTTTTTTTATTGATTTGGTACCATGATAATCTGCTTTTATTGAGACACTCCATTTGTCCACTTTTAAAAAATGTCAGGAAGCCCCCATCTCATGTATTAACAAGGGCCTCCACAGACCTTTATCTGATGTTAGTTAGGGTTTGCTAAAGCAGCATCTAGTCTCAACAATCATCTATACCAACCTGCTGCCAAGGCTGTCTACACTTAAAACATAGAATTACTTGGCTTTTAGTCGGTAATAATTGTATTAAAAAAAATATATAAGTATTTTTTTTTCACATTCAGAGTTATTTATGTGATTCTTTGTTCTTCCATATTCCAGTTTAAGTGGAATAGTGTTATTAACCTCTTAATGACCACACTCTGGAATAAGAATAATGGCTGCACCTAAACAATATATTCCTTGACAATTGAAATCCTGAAAAAGGGGATGAATGCAAACACAACATTTATTAAAACATTGCAGCACTTTTAATCATGCAATAATTAAAGGGTGGATCCACCTTCACAAGCAATTCGTTTAGTTTGGTGTATTGTATGTATTTTGTGTCTACAGATGGCCAAGAAGAAATACGATTCACCTTAAACGGGTTCTCCAGGATTTACATATTGATGTCCTCAAGATTGGTCATCAATATGAGATAATTGGGGGTTCCAGCTCCCGCGCTGTTGCCGATCAGCTTTTTAAGGAGGCAGTGGCACTCAACACTCTCCTTGCAGCTTACCAAGCACAGCGCTGTCCATTTGATAGTGGCTTGCTTGGCCGTACCTAATGAACATGACCTCATATGGCCTGGGAAGAGGCCTAAGTGCTCTTGGATAGCCACAGCCTCTTTGTATTTCTGATCAGCAGCAGTGTCGGGTGTCGGACCCATGCCAATCACATATTGAGAACCTATCCTGAGGATATGTAAATGAGGAAAGCCTCTGTAAGGCCTCTTTTAGACGAGCATGTCCTGTTCAGAAATCAAGCTCTATGTGGGAGCGTGATTCCTGTTATGGACACTGTTTTCACAGGAGAGCACAGCATTATAATGATTTATAATGAAGTGTGTCTCTGCATGACCATGCAAACTACTGAGTTGTACTGGCATAATGCTGTCAGTATAATTCTGTAGAAGTAAGGTCCTGCAGAGACACACAGCATTATAAATCATTATAATACCTGAATCCCGCGAAACAAGCAATGTTCATAACAGGAAATCACGCTCAAACACAAAGCATGGTTTACGCACAGAACATGCTTGTCTGAAAGAGACCTAAAGGGGATTCACAGAACTTTGATATTGATGAACTGTCTATAGGATAGGTCATCAAGACGCTCCCAGCGATCAGTTGCTAGCAGGAGCCACAGCCATCGAAAACTAACACAGTGTGTGAGACAGATGCCGCGTTACTACAGCTCAGCACCCCCCCCCCCTTCACTAGAATAATAGTCATGGAGAACCCCTTTAAATATGTCTGATTGACTCCCAGAAGGTGTAAAATATGTTTAACACACCATTTTCTTAGAAAGGTATCTGTAGTGTCAGCACAGAACACAAGGTGATATGAGAAGTGAATAATTCAGCTTTAACCTTTGAAATCTTAACACCATCTCTTCCCCCATCCAAGATATGATTAGTTTGTATTGATGAAATCCCATAATCCCTCAGCCAGAGACCTACAATAATAAAAATCAGCTTTGCGTTCATAGTTTGTTTCCTTGGGACAACTGGATTAGAATTAAAACCAAGGAGATTTGGATCTTAGTAGCTAATATTTTTCCTGCCAATGGATGGGAGTAAGTGAGTGATGCAAGGAAGTGATGAATAGCAGGGGTGGACTGACAAATCTCTAGGCCCAGGGACAGAATAAATCACTTTTTAGGCCTCTTTCACATGTCAGTGAATCACAGATGTGTGTTGGCCGTGGTCTCACATCAGTGATGACACCACAGACGCATGTCCTATTTTTTTCCATGATTACGGATCTCTGACGCGGATTAAAGTCTATATGTCCATGAAATAAAGTTCTCCACAAAGCACAAAACGGGGCAAATAGAAATGGTTGTCACTTCCAGACCCATGAAGCCAGTGTTCTGAAAACTTACTTCAATATGTTTACTAATCCAGTACTGAAAACTAAAACGCTGCCTCCTATGGACAAAAATATGAAGCTGAACAAGCAGCAGACTTTTTATAACTGGATGAAGTTTTCCTTTAAGTCATTTTTTTTTCAGACTGGCGCCATCTAGTTGACTTGATCTAGTTCTGGT
This sequence comes from Bufo gargarizans, assembly GCF_014858855.1. NCBI lineage: Eukaryota > Metazoa > Chordata > Amphibia > Anura > Bufonidae > Bufo > Bufo gargarizans. The sequence continues at coordinate 473,511,036 of NC_058081.1, read as the reverse complement.
TATGAATGTTGGGCGTATTACTTCAGTACTAACCACTAAGCCTGTTGTTTTAGGAATTTATTTGCATCTTCCAAATGAATCATTTCCTTGCTATGCACTTACATATTGAAACCGTCAGTTCTAGTGGCGTAAGTATAGACAACTTTTGTGAATCAAACAGAAACCTCAAAAAATCCTGGCAGCCTTTGCAATACAAGGAGTACTGAATCATCGTCAGCTGCATTAACTCTTGCTGCTCCTCAGAGACTGGGGCTAATACAATAGAGACCTTTGTCTCGGGTTATCAGTTATACAGTTAATTAAAAAAAGTGCATATACAGCAATTCTTTTGAAAATGTACTTGGGAGAGGGTTAGGATGGCCATCAGAATGCATCATAAATGCACCTACAGTATTTGAAGCTCTGTGAGGCATAAGCAAAACAAAGGGGTAAAAAAAAGCTCTGAAGAGCTTCATTCTAGAGATTGGTGGGGTCCCAAGGTATGAGCAACTCCAGAAATGTCTTTATGACTGTAAATGGAGTTCTACTTTAAAGGGAACAATCCTTTGTTTGAAAGGTGCCTAACAATAAACGGAGGCGTTACACTGTTGGGATCACCAGTGATCATGCTTTAATCAGTTAGGAGAACTGATGGCAAGTGTTAAATTTCCCTGCAGTGCCACCACAGGACAAACAAAGCATTACATGACTCATCGAATTCAACAGGCAGTCTGTATAATGCAGGGATTTTTCAGCTTCTTCCTGAGCGATCGATGTTCTTTGTAGCCCCTATCCACTATAGCTTACTGGAGAAGCTCACAAATAATGGACTCCACCACTAACTAAGAATTCAGATCATTCTATGGGATGTTGTAGGCAATACAGGGAAGACTGAGTAGAAGTGAGATGAGCAGGATGGAGTAATTTTGACACACAGGCCACTCAGGGAATTAACTTCTTTTGTTGTTGAGATAATGGTTCTCTCTGTGGTTTTATGGTTTCAAAGGATCAATTACTTTATAACCCTTCTTCTTTTGATATGTTTCAATAACTTTTTTTCATAACTTTTTTGAGAAGGCAAATTGTTTCTCTCTGCAAGTTTCAGGTTCAATATGTGTAGTTTTGGTTAAACAGAGATTTACTGACTATACTGATGACTGATATCAACCTTGCAAGGATAGGAGATATTTGGAAGGGGGCACATATATCCTAGCACTAAGTGTGACGGTTCATAAAAGAAGGTCTACTCAGAGTTGGACAAGGAAGGTATGTATCAGTGAGATTATCCCGGATTCCCTATCAGAATTCCAGTGTCTGGGGTCCTTTTAACTGGGAGTGTTCTTCCTCAAGGATCCTAATATGTATATTAATACCATATTTTCAGACCTACATTATGTTCTCCCACTTAGCTGTACATGTTATCAGCTTCACATCTCTTCACTGCTACAAGTTAGCCATGACTGGGTTACAACATTGGAAGCAGAGAATCAACCTGTAGTTTTAAGATGGTCTGCAATATTATGAAAACAGCTTCTCTACGCATATGGATTAAGTCATAAAGCCTATAAGTTTGGCTCTTTTATCAAGTTTGGAAAGCTGAGTTTGACATTCCTCCCAGCCAACTACATGAAGGCAGATATAAGCTTCAGTATAAATGAATTAGTTGTTGCTCTGTTTGTGGGAGGGAGGAAGGAGGGGGAGCAGCTCTTCAACTGCAGCAACGCGTTTCATTAGACATCTAGAAATGCGATAATAGAGGTCCATTTGTTAAGGGGCAAATAGAATGGACCAATGTTTAGAAATCAGTAGGGATAACTATTAAAAATCGAAGCCCATACACTTATGTGTAGATGGTTACAGTACCTCTAAAGCTCCAGTTCTGATGGCTGTTTAACTCTTCCCTTGTAAATTCCTTTACAGGGCACCGGACCCAAGTTGAAATTTTCTTGGAAAACTGATTGATAAGTATGGATAACTTCTTTTGTTCTTGGCATGGCAGAATATGAAATGTATTAACTAATATTGTTTTATTGGCCACCGAGTGCTGGAGCTGATTGTCTCAGTAACAGGGGGGTGAATGATTTTGGCAACTGTCTCTGTGTGATAAGGCAGTTGACTGGCCCAGAAAATCCTCCAGCCTAGTGATGAAAGTCAGAAATCCTGCTTGTGGTACAGAATGCTTCCCTCCATTTCACACTCACTTCCATGAACAGAAAACTAATTACATTTAGCAGGATTACACTGTTTTGCATTCCACACGATCAACTCAACCGTGAGAAGGGGCCGCTACTACATAGAATCAAACTTAAATTCTGAGTTCCATTATGAGCCTCGTTTTATTAAAGGAGAATAGACTATTTTGGAGATGTATCACAGTGTAGACCTGCCTGTCAGAAGACTGTGGTGGGATTAAGCCCACAATTCTGAGATTTTTGTGGCAGGGGGCTTACTGAAAAATCCGCATTAGAGATTCTCAGTTGTATCTATAGGTGCGAAAGCGGGCTATCAATCAGTTTGATGTAACAACTGCCACATGGTATGTCTTCAAGTTTTCAATAAACATTCAGCACTGGAAAAAGTTGACGAATTTTTTTTTTTTACACATTTAGACATTTTACTTTGTAGTAGTGAAATTTGTTTCATCCCAGCTCAGTTGCATCAATATATTTTGAACCCCTTCATAATGGTCAACTGTGTCATGTGATCCCAGTATGACCACCAGACCAAAGCTTACTCTACTGTGTAGACAGGAAGTCAGTCGCAGGGGAGCGACTGACTTCCTGTCAACTACAGGATTACCTCAGCATTTTCAAAATCCCCTCCCCCCATGTGTCTCCAAGTTCTTCAGACTGTATGTTTCCTAATGCATACAGTACTGCTAAAGATGCTATTTCTGCTCTATCTTAAGGGACCAGGACTGCAGTGATATAATAGATGGGTCTCTACAATGATTAGCTGCAGAATTACAGTATAAACCCTCATGGCTCCCATTGCCTTTCTCTCTTAGTGCTGTGTGCAGAATCTCTAGTGTATCACACTTTGCCTCCTGCTTGTAAGATGTAACAGCCGCTGCTGTGCGCTGTTGTTCCCCGGCTTACCGCCGTGGTCCCGGGCACCATGTTCAGCGGTGATCTGCTGCCAGTGCTTCCCCATTCACAGCTGCAGTCCTGGGCTCTGTCAATATAGGTACTGTTGTTCTGGGATCCGCTCCATAGTCTCCTTTCAGCCCTGGCCACAGTATGCTTGCTGCTTGTTCCCTGCAGCACTTCCTTAAGGGCCGGCGCACGTCATTTCCTGTGCTTTATCGGTTAGATCATGTGAACACGCTAACCAATCCTGGCCCTCCTGCACATATATAAGTGGCTCAGCCTCCTTCCCAGATGCCTCAGCGTCAAGGTCCTTGTGTCCTGCTAAGGTTGCCGATTTATCTGCTTGTGTTTCTATGTACCTGACTTGTATTCCTGGAGTCTGCTACCTGTTTGATCCCTGTCTGCTTGCCTTGACTCTCCTGTAGCCTACCCGGATTGCCTGACCTGTACCGCCTGCCCTGACCTATTGCTTGTTTGACTTCGCCTCTGCCTCATCCTTCGGTCCTGCACTGTTGCTCCTGGTTATGACTCGGCCTGCTGACTACATCTGTACCTCTGATACCTTGCTCAGGTACCTCCTTGTCTGCCTGGACCAGCTGCCTGGTGTGCCAATACTCCTCAAGAGGTAGCAACCTGCTGTTTCCCTCGGTAAAGTCTATCCCCACAACATGGGGTACTGTTAGATCGAGGGGTTCACTTAGACAACAACCTTAGAGGAGGTAGGACAAGTGGCACAGTGGGTTCACACTCACTGGTTCGTGACATAAGATCTGACAGGGGAAAGTCCTATCATAGCCAGGAGGCAAGAGAGACAGACTGAAACTGCATCACATACTATAGAATGGACTAAGAACAGGGGGATAGGGGTGCACCTAGCCTTTTTGCTGACAGAGGTGAAAACTGAAACGGTGCCCCATGCTAATTTCTTAACCTAAACCCTTTACCACAATAAAAATGCCTATTGCCCATGGCCCTTCCTGGTGCTGCCTGACGCGATCGCCTCACCAGGCCTCATTGGTGGTGTACCCCTGACTAAGAATTCTGCACATAGTGCTTACAGACAGAAAAAGGCAATATGAGGGGAGTTTTATAACTCTCTTATGATACTAAGGAAATATTGCCTCAGCCATGGACAAGGATCAAACTATTGTACAATGGTCATACTGTATCACTATAAGAAAACCCACCCCCCACAGTGCCTATTACTCTACAAGAGTAGCCAGCACTCTCAGCTGTAGATTTGTCCAAGATAAGTCATCTGTTCTTTGCTTTATGACCGCCATCCAGTCTAATATCAGCTGCTCTGCTCATGCACCAAATGTATGGTTCATCCAGCAGCTGTTCACCTAACATGACCCTCTTGGGTTATCTGTACGCTATGCATGTTGTCCAGATGAATTGAATATCTGTAAAAGTGGGTGGGGTCCTATAGTTGAGCTGCCTTCCTCCAATGCATTGAATGTACAGATCAACCCGCACCAGTACAAAGTAATAGCTAAATGGGTTGTTCAGCCTCATAAGGAAAAGTTCTGTAACTTTCTAATATACTTTGATTTTCAATTCTTCACCATCTTTAAGATCCCTGTCAGCCACTTACAGAACACCAGCTGTTCCAAAACCACAACTCCCAGAATATTCCATTCACGCCCATGGGAGCTATAAGAACAGCAGAGCGAGTGTGCATGCTAGGTGTTGTAGTTTCACAACAGCTCGCGTGCCAAAACATTTCTGGGCCCTGGTGTGTGCTGTCAATGGGGACATTTATATTTACTGTACATCCAGTGACTGGAAAACCCCATACAAACATGACATTTTGCAGAGCACAGGATCTGCTGCACTTACATCTGGTCTGAGTAACCTTCTATGAGATGAAGACATCAGCAGCACAAATCTCTCTCCTGTCCTGAGAGTTTGCTTTATTGGTGCAGGGAAAACACATATCATGTTGTAATCAGCTCACAGAGTACTTTCTAGACTGATTACAATGGTATTGAACCCTCAACCGTGAAAAGCAGTAAATCTAACAGGTTTTTAAATTTTGGATGTAAACAAGAATGTTCCTATTCACTGATTGCAAGCACAGATCTTTTAAAGGTATATTAGAATGTTGCAGAACTTTTTAATGTTCATTGATTAAAGGGATTTCCCAGGGTTTTCAAATTGATGGTCTATCTTCAGGATAGGTCATCAATATGAGATTGGTGAGGGTCTGACTCCTGGGATCTCAGCTGTTTCAGGAGGCCCAGGAGCCATTTGACAGCGGCTGTGGTAGGCATTGCAGCTCATCCCCTTAATTTGAATGGGAATGAGCTGCGACTAGGCCATGTGATTGATACATGTACCATCACACGACCTAGGAACAGGGCTATGCACTCACAGAGCTCTGGGTTCTCTTCACACAGCTGATTAGCCTGGCTGTTGGGAGTCGGACCTCCACCGATCTTATATTGATTAACTATCATGAGAATAGACTATGAATATGAAAATTCTGGAAAACCCCTTTAAGTTTTATTTACGTGAAATAAGAAAACCACTTTAATATGCAATATACAACATATTTCCAAACAGGTCGTAATACAACAATGTAGAAAGTGCAGAACATCTAGTGTTTTCTATGACCCCTATGTGATTGCACACACATTTTATGGATAGATATCACATTTCACTGGTGTCACATTCCTCTCCTGTAATGGGGTTTGTTCAACCAGAGTATGTTGGAGGCAGGGGCGTCGTTAGGTCAAAACATTTGGGGCTTGAGCCCCGGATGTTTTGTCCAGTGCCCCGATGTCACCGGCACTTCTGTGAGAAGGTCTGTTCTTCTCTACCTGCATGACGTTCTTTGTTTTGGTTTCACTTTGTCATCTCCTTTCCTTCTCCCAGCTGTCACCTATTTACACTAATTGTCTCCCTTTATATTCCCTACCATACTGCCTCACTTTGCGGTTTATACTTCTTCCTGGATTGTGTTCACTGCTGGAGGCTGCTTCTGCTGATTCCTCAGATAAGTCTGTTTCCTTTATTTGTGTTTCCTTGCTGGCTTGATTCTAGGTGACCCTGACTCCGTCCGTATTAAGTGCAGGGAGCCGGTGGTCATGTCCCCTCACTATTATAGGGTTTTCAGGTGTCACATAGTATTAGGTACGTGGACATGCAATAGTTTACCATAAAGACCTTTGCATGGGCATAGCAGTCAGGGAGAGCTCTAGGGGTTTTATAGGGCTCACCCATATGCTCCTTAGTTTGGGATCAAGCCAGTCGGATGTTTATTTATAAGTTCCAGCTTTCTGCAACACCATCCGTGACACCCGAATGTTATGCTGGCCTGGTAGCATTTTTTTTTTATTTGGCTATTCCAGGGCCCTTTAATATTGGATTGGACCTGGGCAACCCACCACAGATCATCACCCCACCCCCTTGTACTTGTTTTACTGATCCGCTACTTGCGGGCTGCGCAGGCATGATTTCAGTCACTTCGGTGCGCAATCCCGTCCTGCGGTGCGTGATCCCGCGAGACCCGCCGCGGGATGTCACGGGTCTCGCGGGATCACGCACCGCAGGACGGGATTGCGCACCGAAGTGACTGAAATCATGCCCGCGCAGCCCGCAAGTAGAGGATCAGCAGAAAAAGTACAAAGAGGGGGAGGATGATCTGTGGGGTTGCCCAGGGTCCACTCCCATCAATATTAAAGGGCCCAAGCAAAGATTTCTGCAGTGGTGAGTAAATGAAACCGATATTGGAAAGTTACCGAATGTTGTATTATATAATGACTGCAGTACTGCAGTTTTTCGTAAACCAGAAAACCCCTTTAAGCATGCCTTTAATGTGCAATTTCAACTCAGTGGGCTTGTGCCCCGGATGTTTTCAGACCCTAGCAATGCCACTGGTTGGAGGTATACATCAGGAGGGTTTCTCAATGTACTTTATTCTTCTGCTGGATGGCTCCAATGCATGTCAATGTGTATTAACATAATGGCATAGGCTTCCATCTTTAAAAAAAAAGGTTAACCTGTTTCTGACTGCCCATAGATTTGATAATAATGGCCAGTCTGTGTTCATCCCTTCCAGGACATCCCAGAATGTTCTTGCAGAGTTGGCAGCTGCATTGAGATCGTGGAGCTGCTGGAGTGGGAGCCTGTTGTCCCCATGGAGAAGACAGAGATTTATTTTTACTGCACCAATGTGCTCTGTGTACACAGATAAGGCAGAGGTGATGCCTCTTCCTGTGATTGTTGGGTCCCAGGTAGCTGTATGAGCTGCTGGGTCTTAGCAGTCTCACATCAGCTCTGCATGTCAGGAGGCTGCATTTCCCCTGTAAATATTTTAGAAAAATTAAAAAAAATGTTTTTTTAAAGGAAATAAAAAACAAAAATACTATAATAAAAAGGGCATAAGATAACCACCTTTGTGCAGTGGCAGCCCAGAAGGAACGAGAGGAGCATGAGAGTGGTAGTGGCTCTGGCAAGAATGAGTGCACACATGGATCACAATGGCAATCCTCCTCAATGCCCCTTAGGCTAGGGCTACATGTGTCATGCGACATTCATATCTCACCAATGTTGCTCGACATTTATTGTAACGATACTCTATTGTGTCACACTGCGACTGTCACAGTAGCAAAAAATACATCCAAGAATTTCGATGCGACCGTTGTGTCGCAGTTGCAGCATTTCTCAGTGCAACACCATTGACTATCATTACAAAAAATGTTGCGCGGCATTGGTGTGACATGAATGTCGCGCAACACATGTGTAGCCCTAGCCTTAGGGCCGCGAAGTGACAGGGGGGCACACCTTTTCTTCCCTCCAAGGCACACCCTGGTGTTGGGGATCCTGCCCCTGGCAGGGTGCAAGGCAGGAGGGTGGATGCAGGAGCAATGGCCGGCGGATGGTGCTGGAGTCTATAACCAGGTCCGTGGTGGGAAATAAATAAGTCTGTTTTTACATAAAGTGCAGAATAGGAGTAGTAGTATATCCAACAGTATCAAATCACAGCAGGCAAGCAAATCACAGTCCAATTCTTCCACAAAAGGAATGTATGAATAGCAACAATGATGGGGGTTGTGGTATTTCTTCCTTCTTAAATCCCTCTGCAGAACCTTAGGCTCACAATGAGGTTCTTGTAAATGTTCTGTAATTCCTGGACTAAGGGGTACAGGTTAAGAAATGGCTGGCTAGTTCCTCTCAAACTGTGGAAGGTTGCACTGGCAATATTTCTCCTCACAGCGGCAAAGTCTCTATCAGCCCTAAACAAGCACAGTACCTTTTGCTGACTGGCTCCAGTGCACGGCCTTGCGAATTCTGGACCTTCTAATCTTCCTTTTCTTTCCCTCTCTGGAGCACTTTGGATAACGCTGCTTCCTTAGCTGTAGCTGTCCCAGAGATGATGGTTCTCTGGGACTTAGGCTCAGTCCTGAGGAGCAACTGCATGTAGGTCCTCTCTCCTCCTCAGTTAGCACTCAGTTTCTACTGACCAGGAGATAGACGTAGCTCAATCTCCTAGCAACCTAAAGGGGCTGAGTCAAGGTTGTTAACCCTGACTTATCCATACAATACTCTATCTAGTAAAAAAACAACAAATCAGAACATTTCAATTAACCATATAACAGTATAACACTCCACCCTTTGCAGATACCCAGTTACCCTGTTCTGGGGTACTGCATTTACATCAATGAAAAAAGAAGCAAAAATGTATATACCTAAACACAAATAAAAGTTACGGCTTAAAGCTGCACGCACAAAAAAACCCAAAAAAATTAAAATGTCTCTCGTCAGGAAGATGTGGTAAAAAAATACATTTTGTGGGATGTCTTTGTATGGAATATCACAGCAGACATCACTGTAGGAGAGGAATACAGACTTTTTTGGGTGAATGGGTCTTATGGATGCTGTTTCAAGGTATAGAGCAAATGGACGCTGCAGACGCAGTGTGAATTCAGCCTAAGCATTACAACAGTACTACAAACATCTGAATGCAAAGCAGCCCCCTCGCCAGCCTTCCAGACAACACAACATGTACACGATTCAGATCTGTCTGCAGCCCTGACAATGCCAAGGAGCTGTGGTACGTAGCTGTAGGTTGCTGCCAAGTCTAACTGGCATCCTATTACGAGAGCCATTTATCCACTGTGTGAGATTACTGGTAAATAAAATACTGTAATATATACTCAAAAACAGATGGAGAAGGAAATATAGATGTATAGAGCAGAGCTGAATTTATCATTTTGCACAACTTAACGTGACATCACAGTTCCCTGTCTGTTGTTTTACATAGGACTGCAGTTAGGCAGACTGCATTCTCTTATCACAATGTAGACACAATGCAGTCCAGATCGGTTAGGATGGGACTACATGGCAATCTTGGGTGTAACACAGGTTACATGACCAATTAGCAGTGCAGTAATGACCTCGCAAGTTGCCTCGACTGCAGAATCCCAAAATATCTGCGGTCACAGCAACTTGCAAGTCACGCTGCAACCCTATTCAGTTCAATGGCTTCAGTGCTATACAGCGATTGTTGGTCGTGCGACTTGTTTTGCGGCCAAAATTGCCCCAGCCTAACATGACAAATTCAGCTCTGCTACATCAGTCTGGTTTTAACTGAGCGTGTGCATTGAACTCCAGTATGAAGCTCATTCTCGTAGTTATTCAGACTTGAATGGTGAGCTCTTGACTGCTTGGATGTGAAGGGGAATGGTCTATAGATAACAAAGAGCAAACAGAAGTATTACATTGCACTTTGCTCCATAATCAAAGCTGTGTAAGTTTTATTTATGACTCCTTGCCCATTGCCAGCAGATTAGAAGGGGCTGAACTTTGACCTTGTGAAGGGTTAGGTCTGTATGTAAATCTGGTCAAAGCTCAGAGATCACTAAAAAGATCATGAAACCAATTCAACTACAAACCTTCATCAGTGATGCCCTACAATTAACTTACTTAAAGGGGATGTCCACTTAGGACAACCCCTGTCCATATGCCCCACTCAGAAGTGAGGAACAATGTATTTTGGCTTCCAAAACTGCATCCAGAAACCTGTGGCCGTACCCTTACATGATCTCCTACTGGCCTCCATGGGCACCATATACTGTACTATACAGTGTCGGACTGGGGTACCTAGAGCCCACCAGTAAAATGTATATAGGGGGCCCACCCTACAGATACATTCAAATATAATAAATAATCTAACAAGTTTGTTATATAACCATAGGTTGTACAATGAATATATGTATTTAGTGCAGTAAGTCTACTGTGTTATGTGCCACTTGTGCAGGGGGTGGGAGACTAGGGGCCCACTTTGCTCAGGGGCCCACCGGGGGATTCCCCTGTACCCCTGTGGGCCAGTCTAAGCCTGATACTATACCCTTCAGGGAGAAGTATAGAAAAGCAAGACACTTCATCCAGAAATCATGGCTGATCACTAGGGTCTCAGCATCTGGACCCCACGTGATCAGCTCCCCACCAATGAGCTTTACATAGTTACATAGCCAAGAAAGGGTAAATGGCTGAGTGGTCAAGCAATACGGAAAGCCCTGGCAGGTAACAATCTTTATCTAGCATTATCTAGCATAGGGCAGAACCTGGACATCACCTTCCTCCACCCCGACCAGTGAAGCTGGCCAGCTGACATTCTACATATTTTAGGGGTTTTCCACGTGATATAATGATGTCATTTAGTTTAATGATCATGAAAAAAATCTACAACTTAAGGCTACTTTTACACTCGCGTTTGGTGCGGATCCGTCATGGATCTGCACAAACGCATTCGTTCAGATAATACAACCGTCTGCATCCGTTCAGAACGGATCCGTTTGTATTTTCTTTAACATGGCCAAAACTGATCCATTTTGAACACCACTGAACGTTTTGGCTCAGTTTCGTCAGACGGACACCAAAAAGCAGCGTTTTGGTGTCCGCCTCTAAAGCGGAATGGAGGCGGAACGGAGGCAAACTGATGCATTCTGAGCGGATCCTTATCCATTCAGAATGCATTAAGGGCAAAACTGATCCGTTTTGGACCTCGTGAGAGCCCTTTACGGATCCCACAATCGGAAACCAAAACGCCAGTGTGAAAGTAGACTTAAATTGATGTTTCAGCTCCTTACCATTTTTCAGATATCCAGTTTTCTATCTATCTATCTATACATCTATCTATATAACTATCTATCTAATATTGATCTATCTATCTATCTATCCATTTAACTATCTATCTATCTATCCATATAACTATCTATCTATCTAATATCGATCTATCTGTCCATATAACTATCTATCTATCTAATATCGATCTATCTGTCCATATAACTATCTATCTAATATCGATCTATCTGTCTATCCATATAACTATCTATCTATCTATCTATCCATATAACTATCTATCTATCTAATATCAATCTATCCATAAAACTATCTATCTAATATCGATCTATCTGTCTATCCATATAACTATCTATCTATCTAATATCAATCTATCTATCCATATAACTATCTATCTAATATCGATCTATCTGTCTATCCATATAACTATCTATCTATCTATCCATATAACTATCTATCTATCTAATATCAATCTATCCATAAAACTATCTATCTAATATCGATCTATCTGTCTATCCATATAACTATCTATCTATCCATATAACTATCTATCTATCTAATATCAATCTATCTATCCATATAACTATCTATCTAATATCGATCTATCTGTCTATCCATATAACTATCTATCTATCCATATAACTATCTATCTATCTAATATCAATCTATCTATCCATATAACTATCTATCTAATATCGATCTATCTGTCTATCCATATATTTATCTATTTTCTATCTCTTTATCTTCTACTATCTCGCACTCTATCGCTACATATGAAATAAACGGTAACTTTTATATAACATAGCAGCGCATATAACTAGGAAAATGTTACCGTTCCCTTATTTCACTTTCTTTTCAGAATACATATTACAACCGGCTGATTAACAATTCCTTGATGTAACATCATTATCACGTTCGCTCCATCCAGCTGCACAAGTGATCCTAAAATACATCCCCCCAAATAAATCCCCCTCTTCTCTAAAACTGGACCACCTTGCCATGAATTGAATCTGCGCCAAACTCATCTACTCTGAGAGTCTGTATCCCTCCCTCCTATATCATTACCGCAGACGCAGGAAGGGTTCACATTATATTCAAGATTTCCTACTTACATGCATGAAGACATAACGCTTTGATTTGGGTCTTACCTGTTCCAAGTGGCGTTGGACCCAGCTCGCTTTTGTTGCGTCCCTCGCTCTTCCAAGGCTGCCTGTTCTCTCTTGCCCAGGTCACTGAGGCTAGGCGAACTCATGAATTTCGACCTGCGGAGAGTCCTCATGGTCAACGTGAGTTTGAGTATTTGCTAATGACAGATTATCCTGCGAGCTCCCACGCTTTACATCAAGAGAAAAAAAAAAAAAGAGGCAAGGCAATGTGACAACACAGCCCCGAGGCAGGAACAGACCATAGTAATGTTCTCCACTCCTTCCAAACCTCTGCATGTTCCAGATGTCACATGTACTGCTGTCCTTCTATGGAACAAGCCAGCGGTTGGCTCCTCTGAGGCACTAGGGCCAAGGTGTGATTGCAACCCCTAGAGAAGCCCCTGGCCTGCACTGTTCTCAGGGTCTTCAGTCACAGGAGGCGAGTTCCTGACTCTTTACAAGTTTTTTTTTTTAAAGTGACGGAAGCTCAGACGAAAGAGAAGAGGAAGAAAAAAAAAGTTTCACCACCTCAAGAGACGGAGCGCAGATGTGGAACACTTTTACAAAGTGCACACAACTTGGCTTCTTCACAGAGAACCAGCAGATGCTCTGCAGCCATGAGATAAGCATGAGAAGGAGAGAGAAGAAACAGAAGATGAGGACAATAGACACAGAAGAGTCTGCAATGGGGCCCATATTCAGTGCTGCAGCCCTGGAATTTACATCTCAATAGTGAATGGGAATATACGCTGGGAAATCATGCAAGAGAGCAGATTTACTTAACCTCTTCTATCCCTTGAGAGATCTACTCTAAAGAACAAAAATCACAAAAAAAAGAAAATGTGTCGGTCATCTTCTATTGTCCTTTACTTACTCTGTCACCATGCAGGCAGCATGTTATAGAGCAGGAGGAGCTGAGCACATTGATATATCATTTTGTGAAAAACAGTAAAACTTGTAATTTATTCATTTAAAGGGGTTGGCCCATCTCACACATCGCTAGGATATGCCACCAATGGCAAATAGGTATGGGTCCCATAGAGGGGAATTGCGAGGTGACCGCGCTTGCTCGGCTCTTTTCCGAACTTCCACGAAAGGGAATAGGGAGCATGTCGCACATGCGTAGTGCACTCTCCGCGTGGCTCTGTTCTAGAGATAGGTGCGGGTCCCAGAGGTGGGACCCCCACCTATCTGACATTGGTGGGATATCCTAGCGATTTGATGGATGTATGAGATGGGCCAAAACCTTTAAATCTCAGCTTTTTGCGGCCATCTTATCAATGACTGACAGCCTTCACTGAATAAATGTGCATACATAGATAGCTGTCAGTCACTGATAAGCCCAACCACTTGGCCTCTGACCTCATTACTTAAAGGGAATGGTCACCCTTGAACACCTTTTTTTTATCTAAAGTTCAAATCCCCTGCACAGGGGCATAACTACCATAGTAGCAGACCATGCGACTGCTATGGGGCCCAGGGCAATAGGGGGCCCAGTCTTAGTTGGATTATCTCCTCTTCTACTGGAGGTGAAAACTTGGTCAGGACTCTACCCTTGTAGCAAAATCATCTACAATCTGGCAAGTAAGGAAATATCATCACTGACACTACGCTGAATGTTAAAGGGGTGTTCCAGGACTTAGACATGGAGGCGGGGCACAGACAACCAACATCGACAATTATCAGCTGTTTCGGCCAGCCATGCCAGAAACTATAAAGTGGACTAAAGGCTCCATCCATCATGCATTGTGGGAGCTGAGCCGTAGTACCCTGTGGATAGCGGACAACTTGTAATAAACCGGAATAGCCCTTCAAGCCCCATAGCAGTGGCATGGTCTGGGCATTCTGACACCAGCGGGGGATAGTTTGAGAGAAGCATGTGAAACACCATAAGGTTATAATGACAGGAGACTGATAATAGGATCTGTGTACAAACTCCATCCGGGGCTGACATGTCAGTAGATCACTGATACGTCTTCTTTTTTATTTTAGTGTCTGCGAATCCCGGAGGAAAAACATGAAATCTAAAGATTCTCTGGAAAAAGAGCCACGGCCCTCTACTGCTGTCACTTGTCAGCAAACCCCCACAAAAAACTAAAACATCCCCAAAAACATTTCTTTCCCCTACTTTTCCTGAAAAAAATCCCGAGTCCCCCCCATAAAAAAAATCCCCAAAAAAACTTAAATAATTTTTCCTTCCCCAAAAAATATTACTGCAGCATTTATTTCCTTTTATTTCTTTTCTTAAACCTACTTAATGGGGTTTTCTGAGACTTTTTAACTGATGACCTATTCTCTATACATCTTATCAGAATTGGATCTGAGACCAGGGGTCCCCACCAATCAGCTGTTTGTGAAGTTCCATTCATCTAAACATACCCACTTAGATGAATGGAACTGATTTTCAGTGACAGAAATTTTCTTAGGGTGAAGGGTAACTCCCCAGAGTGGCATTACCACCTTTTTGCGCCCCTCTACTATCTCCTATGGTTGATTCTGTGTCATCATGTGTATTTATTCCCAGGTCCTGCATAACGTGCATTTGTAATTCTGATTTTATGACTGTTAAAGTGTAATGTGCCTGGTTCACCAGCAGATGGTGGCAACAATGGCAGAGCTAGTTTACCTAGAGAGGAACCTTCTGTCCATTCTATCCCTCTCTAGAGAGGGAGGAGTTTTAGTTAGTGCAGAGCAGTTGAGCTTACCCCCTGCATGGGGAAGGCCTCAGGCCCTTGTCCCTGCTGGACGAGTCCTGCTAGAGCCAGCCAGAGTACCTTCCACTCTGCTGTAGCCGGAGGCCAAAGCTGAATGTCTCCAGAGTCGTAAGTACAGATCCCTTGAATAAAGACAAAGATTTATAACACATTAAAGGGACGCCTGGCACCCCCTCCTCTCATGGGGAGCACGCTGTCCGTTTTTCACGTTGCAAAAGCACCGTAAGGATAAGTTCAGACTGTGATTTTTCAACTGATTTTTCGGCACAGAAAGCGCATCAATCCACCTCCCATTGATTTCGATGGGAAAAACCATCTGGTAATTCATACGGTATATTTTATTCTCCAAAAGCAGTTTGATAAAATTAGTGGTGTGTAAAAAAGAAGTGACATTCATCAATGCAACCTGGCGCATCTACAGTAGTTCTAACTGTACAAACAACCAATGAGGATAATGAGTGATAGAGTCAGATAGAGAATAGACTTCATAATCTTTCATAATTACTATCTCCTTCTTTGTAATGGGCCACTTGAAGGCCGCAGGTTGTGCACCCCAGATCTAGGGTCTTCCCATAGCGACCAGCAAAAGTCCACATTCATTTTACCAGTCGGTGCAGTCTGGAAAATGAAAGCTGAACACTGACTGTTTGCTAAAAGCAACTCTGCTTAACAAAATATAAAAAATAAAATATTATTATTATAATAATAATAATTATTATTTTATATATATATATATATATATATATATATACACACAGTATATATATATATATATATATATAGTCTTACATGAGGCTCCAGGAATATGAGAGATTAGTGGAGATCAAAGGAAGGAATTGTGATATTCAAGGAGGAAATGGTCTGAATGGGTAAGGCCTGAGGTGAACCCCTCCCTTCATGTGCCCTACGTGCACACACACATACTGTAGAGGTGCTCCGTACTGTCAGTGCATTACTAGAGAGACACATTTCACACCGTATCA
The DNA here is from genome assembly GCF_014858855.1 of Bufo gargarizans. Classification (NCBI taxonomy): domain Eukaryota; kingdom Metazoa; phylum Chordata; class Amphibia; order Anura; family Bufonidae; genus Bufo; species Bufo gargarizans. The sequence goes on along the minus strand of NC_058081.1, from coordinate 473,495,035 downwards.
GTGAAGACTTCCCTTGAACATGTCTGTGAATAATAACTGTATGACTATCACAGTTCACCAGTGACTGGTGCGTGGACTATGGTCTGGTTTTGTGTCCCAGTTGTAGCAAAACAGCACAATACACACCTCAGCTGCTGAAGAACATGATATGTATACTTGGGCTGCTGCAGAACCTCATGAAATACACCAGGCGCTTCACAACCTCATAATATTTACTTCAGCCACTGTAGAATATCACAATACAAACCTCAGCTGCTGCAGAACATCACAATACACACTTCTGCTGCTGGAGAACATAATTGGGGTCATTTATCAAACTGGTATAAAGTAGAATTGACTTAGTTGCCCAGAGCAACCAATCACATGCCACCTTTCATTTTTGACAACTCCTTTGGTAAGCGCCCGACAGGGTAGGGAGGGTGCTCAGGGACTGGTGGTTCCCCTTCCCTTTCCTGAGCATGGTTCATTATCTGATATGCCCCCAACATGGTATATGGATGCAGCATTTTGGGCATGTTGGGGTTAATTATGACAGCATCGTTCGGGCCCTGCCTAATGGGGGTGGCTTAATAACTCCTCCTATCTAGAGAGCATATATACCCCTTCCTCTCTGCTGGACTTCCTCTTGTCCGTGGAAGCTGATTTGCCCGCCCTCCCTCCCTTAAGTGGTCTATTTAGGCTTATTGCTGTTTTCACGATAATGATGGATATATTTCTGATATGTTTTCTCTTCCTTTCAAGTGCGGTTCGATTGGTTTCTCTGATTGCAAAGTCACAGCTGGCGGAATTTGAAATGGCAGAGTTTTGGTGGAAATTGCTGGCGTACTTGCCCGCGGTTGGCATTACCGCCCGATGTTATATTTATATATATTTTCAACAGTTACATATTGATAATAAAAGCTCTGGCCCATCACCTCCCAGCAAAAAGGTCAACAAGTTGTTAGTGTTTTTATTATAGAATATAGGTACGGAAAATGGGGGCCCTTGGTGAAGAAGAGGCGGCTCTTCCCCCTGCCCTCCCCTGACAACAGTCTTGAAAATGAAAGGTGGAATCTGATTGGTTGCTATGGGCAACTAAGGCTACTTTCACATTTGCGTTCGGGGCTCCGCTTATGAGCTCCGTTTGAAGGCTCTCACAAGCGGCCCCAAACGCATCCGTCCAGCCCTAATGCATTCTGAGTGGATGCGGATCCGCTCAGAATGCCTCAGTCTGGCAGCGTTCAGCCTCCGCTCCGCTCAGCAGGCGGACACCCGAACGCTGCTTGCAGCGTTCGGGTGTCCGCCTGGCCGTGCGGAGGCAAACGGATCCGTCCAGATTTACAATGTAAGTCAATGGGGGCGGATCTGTTCGAAGGTGACACAATATGGCTACATTTTCAAACGGATCCGTCCCCTCTTGACTTTCAATGTAAAGTCTGGACGGATCCGTCTGCGGCTACTTTGACACTTAGAATTTTTTTACAATATAATGCAGACGGATCCGTTCTGAACGGATCCATCGTCTGCATTATATGAGCGGATCCGTCTGTGCAGATACCAGACGGATCTGCTCTGAACGCAAGTGTGAAAGTAGCCTAAGCCAGTTCTACTTTACACCAGGTGATATATGACCACAAATATGTATACTTCAGCTGCTACAAAACCTCATTTTATATATATATTTCAGCTGCTGTAGAATATCACAATACACATCTCAGCTGCCACAGAACATTATAATACATACCTCAGCTGCTGGAGTACATATCATTTATAATTCAGCTGCTGCAGAACATCTTAATACAAACCTCAGCAGCTGAACAACTTTATAGTACACACCTGAGCTGCCTAAGAACATCATAATATATATCTCATCTGCTGGAGAACATACTATATATATATAATTCAGCTGCTGCAGAACCTCATCATATATACTTCAGCTGCTGCAGAACATCACAATACACACCTAAGCTGCTGCAGAACATCATAATACACATCACACATCTTAGCTGCTGCTGAACCTCATAGTACACACCTCAGCTGCTGGAGAAAATAATATACATACTTCAGCTGCTGCAGAACCTCATAATATACATCAGCCGCTGCAGAACTTCATAATCCACACCTCATCTGCTGGTAAACCTCATAATACACAACTCAGCTGCTGCAGAACCTCATATTATACACCTCAGCTGTTCCATGGGTTTTCTGTCCGTGTCCACACCGCAAAAAAAGTAGTTTATGCACTATTTTTTTGGGGTGCGGACCGTCGGATGCGGAACGCAGACCCCATTCAAATGAATGGGTCTGCGTCTGTGGACAGTGGGCACACGGTCGGTGCCCGTATTTTGCAGACCACAATTTGCGGTCTGCAGCAGGGGCACAGCCGTCGTGTGCATGAGGCCTTACTACATCTGCAAATTGACGGGCTGTCGGTCTTCCCATTGAAGAACACCGCAGTCTGCCTTTCCTCAGAACAGAGAGCAGTAGAATCCCAATTGATTCCCTAAAGACAAGACAGACTTTAAGGCCCCTTTCACACGGGCGAGTATTCCGCGCGGGTGCAATGGGTGAGGTGAACGCATTGCACCCGCACTGAATCCGGACCCATTCATTTCTATGGGACTGTGCACTTGAGCGGTGATTTTCACGCATCACTTGTGCGTTGCATGAAAATCGCAGCATGCTCTATATTCAGCGTTTTTCACGCAACGCAGGCCCCATAGAAGTGAATGGGGCAGTGTCAAAATCGCAAGCATCCGCAAGCAAGTGCGGATGCGGTGCAATTTTCACTCATTGTTGCTAGGTGACGATCGGGCTGGGGACCCGATCTGTATTATTTCCCCTTATAACATGGTTATAAGGGAAAATAATAGCATTCTGAATACAGAATGCAAAGTAAAATAGTGATGGAGGGGTTAAAAAAAAAAATAATTAACTCACAGAGTCCACTTGATAGCGTAGTTGCGGATCTCTGTCTAAGGACCTGTGGTGACATCACATCACATGATCCAATCACATGGTCCCTCACCATGGTGATGAACCATTGGACAATAGTGACGTCACGACAGGTCTTTTGCCAGGTTCTGAAGATAGAACAGAGACCGGCAGCTATGGAGCAGGTAAGTTAACTTTTTTTTTTTATTAACCCCTCTATCCCTAATTTACTTTGCATTTTGTATTAAGAATGCTATTATTTTCCCTTATAACCATGTTATAAGGGAAAATAATAAAATCTACACAGCACCGAACCCAAACCTGAACTTTAGTGATGAAGTCCGGGTTTGGGTCTGGGTACCAAACATGGCGATTTTTCTCATGCGCATGCAAAACGCATTAAAACCGCAACGCATCCGCATCTTATCGGGCCCTCACACGCCACGCTCGTGTGAAAGAGGCCTAAGGCTACATGCACACGAACGTTGTTTGTTTCCGTGTCCAGTCCGTTTGTTTTTTTTGCGGATAGAATGCGGACCCATTCATTTCAATGGTTCCGCAAAAAATGCAAACGGCACACCGTGTGCTGTCCGCATCCGTATGTCCGTTCCGTAGTCCCGCATAAAAAAATAGAGCATGTCCTATTCTTGTCCGTTTTAGGCCTTGTTACAATGGATCCCCAAAAAACGGATGGCATACAGATACGGATATGCAATTTGCAGACCGCAAAACACATACGGTCGTGTGCATATAGTCTTAAGAAGCATACTAGGTGGAAAATAACTGTGCACTTCACATCTCTGGGGTTTGTATAGAAATATCAGACTAAATTCTCTGTTTATCCCACAAGCCCTGAGCTCTGTAGACAGCTGCTGATTTTTAATGATTGCGAGAATAAATATTCATGTAGTGCTGATTTAAAAAATAATAAAATATTGATGTCACATAATACACAGGCACAGCCTTAGGGCTCATGCACACGAACGTATTTTCTTTCCGTGTACATTCAGTTTTTTTTGCGGACCGTATGCGGAACCATTCATTTCAATGGGTTCGCAAAAAAAAGGAAGTTACTCCGTGTGCATTCCGTTGCCATATGTCCGTATTTCCGTTCCGCAAAAAAATAGAATATGTCCTATTATTGTCTGCATTAGGCCTCATGCACATGACCGTATGTATTTTGCGGTCCGCAAAAAACGGATCCGCAAAAAATACGGATGTCATCATTGTGCATTACGTATTTTGCGAAACGGAATAGCTGGCCACTAATAGAACAGTCCTATCCTTGTCCGTAATGCGGACAATAAGGGTCCATTCACGAGTCTACAAGTTTTTTTGCGGTCCGCAAATTGCAGATCCGCAAAACAAACACAAACAACGGCCATGTGCGTTCCGCATTTTGTGGACTGCCCATGGCCGGCACTTTAAATAGAATTGCCTTTTCGTGTCTGTGTCTGCGGACATGTGTGCTGTCTGCATCTTTTCCGGCCCCATTGAAAATGAATGGGTCCAGATCCGTTCTGCAACGTTGCAGATCCGGATCCATTTTGCGTAAGTGTAAATGGACCCTAATAGGACATGTACTATTTTTTGGCGGAACGGAAATACGAACATTCGGAAACGGAATGCAAACAGAGTAACCAGTTTTTTTTTCGCAAACCCATCGAAATGAATGGTTCCATATACGGTCCGCAAAAAAAACGGAACGGAATGAAAATACATTAGTGTGCATGAGGCCTTACGGACAAGGATAGTACTGTTCTATTAGGGGCCAGCTGTTCCTTTCCGCAAAATAAGTAATGCACACAGACGTCATCTGTATTTTTTGCGGATCCGTTTTTTGCGGACTGCAAAATACATACGTTTGTGTGCATAAGCCCTTATCCTCAGCAGTAGCAATGTTCGGTACAAAGCCTCAGCTCCTACGTACTAATGCATGGAGCCCCGGTTAATGTGACACACCGCTTTCAATTAACATTGGCCACGTTGTCATGGAGTGTCCCACTCAGTAATTTTATAAGATGTATGCATATTCCTGTAATTCCTTCTAACAGGCTGTATTACACCTTGCATGTAAGCACAGCCAGTCACCCCTAGGTGGTGCTGGCACCACATATATAGATAGGAGTGCAAGGCAGAGTAACTAGTTGGAGGAGGTGAGAGGAGTGAGTCAAGTGCAGCAGTTGAGACACAGAGCAGTGCAGCAAGGGCAACATCAGTTTAGTCCACAGCCAAGTAAGGCTACCTCCAGAAGCAGACCCAAAAAATCAAACATCTAAGCCATACTGCAGAGTCAGACAAAGCTAACCAAAGCTAGGGCTGGACCTGCTGAACCCAGAAGCCAAGTAAGCTGACAAGCAGCTACCCCTCTGAGTTGTGCGCAGACCAAGGGAAGGCTTCAAGAGAAGAATACAAGCGACTCAGTGTGCTGAGAGAGTATAAGGAGAGACTAGTAGATACAAGAGTGTTACCTCTGCCTATGGACTCCATTAGCACCCAATATGAGACAGAAGTTAGCCTACAGTGCCTGTTTATACTGCCTCCCCCGATAAATTTTGCAGGCACAGATAGTACTGTCTCATTGTCTTTCAATGTAAATGATATAGTGCAGCTAGTACTGCCTCCAACTATAAATGACATAGGCACAGATAGGACTGCCTCCCTGCCTCCACCTATAAATGATGCAGTAACAGACAGTACTGCATCCTTCTCTTCTAATGGTAAATAATATAGTTCAGATAGTACTGCCTTCCCCTCTCCCCCTATAAATCTTGTAGGCACAGATAGTTCTGCCTCCTTGTCTTTCACTGTAAATGATATAGTGCAGATAGTACTGCGTCCCACTATAAATAATATAGGCACAGATGGTACTGCCTCCCTGTCTCCAGCTATAAATGATGTACACAGGAACAGACAGTATTACATACTTCTTTTTCACTGTAAATGACATAGTGCAGATAGTACAGCCTCCCTCAATAAGTTACATAGTCACAGATAGTACTGCCTTTTTGTCTTGTCCTTGTCACTGTAAATGATATAGTAGTAGCTAGTACTGTTCCTTGTCTCTCCTGTAGGAAGGCGCAAGGGGCCATCATTGATGGAAGGTATGTGTCATCGAGATTCCTGGCCTCGGTGAGGTAAGAGACGGTAGTTTTAAGTGTCAGCGGCAGCTAGTGCTGACTGACACTGTTTTTTGTTAGTATGGCTGTAAAGCCGATCCGGGCCGCCTCTTACTGGGAGTAGCCAAAGTGCTGGGTGGGTGGCTGCTCCCCATGCTCCAGGCCGTTTTTTTTTGGCCTGTATAAAATACCCAGCCAGCAGTCTCAGCTAGGTGTGGTTTATCCTCCATCTGACAGAGAAGCTGGAAAATCTCTGTGTTTTGGGACCTGTGAAGTTGTGGCGTGCTAAAGGGCTAAGAGCCGCATGTCGGGAAACAGGCCCCTAAAGCCTGCTGTGGACTGCGGGTGGAAAACAGCTAATCAGGTGACGATTTTGTTTTATGGACATTGCATGGGGTGAACAAACACTACGACTGTGATTGGTCATTTTTATTTTTCCTTCTGTGTGAATAATAACTGTTTAAGTTAAAGACTTTGTGGTTGCCTCTATACTGCGTCCTCTAGCCTGTCTACCAGAGCAAATCCCCACACTGCCTATAAATAATAAAGGTATACATAGTACTCGTTCCTTGTTTTTCCACAGTAAATTATGTAGCAGTAGGTAGTACTGTTCCTTGTGTCTCTCTATAAATAATGAAAGCATACATAGTACTCGTTCCTTGTCTTTCACTGTAAATGATGTAGCAGTAGGTAGTACTGTTCCTTGTGTCTCTATAAATAATGAAGGCATACATAGTACTGCTTCCTTGTCTTTCACTGTAAATTATGTAGACACAGATATTACTGCCTCCATGTTACTCCTGGTAATTTACAGAGTCACATATGAGCTATCTCTCTGTATCTAACTATAAATGAAGTAGGCTGAGACATCATTGCTTCCCTGTGTATGATGTAGACACCGACGGTATTGCTTCCCTGTATCAGTATCACTGTATCTACCCATAAATAATTTAGGCACAGATAGTACTGCCTCCATATAACTCCTTATAAGTGATGTAGGTACAGATAGCACGACCTCTGTATCTCTATTAATACTCTAAATGATGTAGGCACAGATGGTATTGCTTCCCTGTCTCTTCCTCTACATGATGTTGGCACATGGAACTTGCAGAATTCTGGGGACTAGATATAGAAGAAGGTGAAGTCTGAACAATAAACTGTCCATTGTCGTCCCACCCAAGACAGTAGTCACAACTGTATAGAGGGATTGTGTCTGTAACATCAGACTTGTAGAGAACCCACCTTCTGATATCACCAGGATGGTAAACCAAGTCACTTAGGTTACTAGATTTGAAGGTGTCAAGGCAACCAGGATCCACAAATTACATCTGATCTGTAGAGAAATAAGCACAAAAAATGCTAATTAATATATATAAAGAGAGCTCCTAAGAAGTCCCAATTCTGATGATGGCTGGATGTCATGCTGCTCAAAGTACTGAGGTCAACGAGTGGCTGCTGCTCTAACTGACATTACTGGTATGTTGAGGGAGTGTAACATCCCAGAGTTGCATTACCACCTTCTGCACCCCTCTACTATCTCCTATGGTTAACCTGTGTCAGCCCCTGTAATTATTTCCAGGGCCTGCAAAAGGTGTATTCCTATCTCCTTGTTTTGTAACTGTTTAAGCGTAATATACCCTTCTTTCCATTCTAGCTCTCTCTAAGAGGGGGTGGAGTTTAGTTAGAGAGAAATTAGTTTAGCTTACCCCCTTCTAGAGGAAAGTCTAGCTTACCCCCTGCTAGGGGAAGGCTGTGTCCAAGGCAGCCAGAGCACCTTCAGCTCTGCTGGACAGGGAGGCCAAAGCTTGGAGCCTCAAAAGCCAGGAAGAAAGTTCCCTGGACAAAGGCAAAGCTACAGGCCAGACTACAGAAAGTTAAGAACAGGAGAAAGTAAAGTTACAGATTCCTATTTAATCCTGGTAGCACAGCAGAGCCAGAGAGTAACAGATGTAGCATAGCTGAGTGTTTTTGCCTGCCAGAATTTATGCCAAAGCCTGCTGGTAACCAAGACAAAGCTTGTAAATCGTTTGTAAGAAAGTGTATTCAAGTAAAGCTGCTGTTCAACGTTATACAAAGTCTGGACTGCATTTCTTTCTTCATCCCTTCCATCAACTACCCCTTGATTTGCTTCGCTTGACCACACATGGGATTCCAGCATATCCAGGTACGAGCACTGTGACACGTGAAACACCATTGAGGGACATTTTAGGCCACCCTACACCACTCTGGCATTCCTACACTGGGTACCACCATAATCACTAAAAGGGGCCCTGTTAGGAGGCTGCAGCGCTCACAAGAGTACCATGACCTTTTCAAGCAGCTGATTGGTGGGGATGCTGGGAGTTGGAACTCTACTGACCAGATATTGATGACCTATTCTGCTCCCAGAAAACCTCTTTAAGGAGGTAATTTATAAAAGGCAAATACCGTAACAGGTCTTTTATGACAAATACTTAAAGAGGTTATCCAAGACTTTATTGATGGCCAGTCCTTTTGATAGGCCATATATATTAGATCGGGGATGTCTAACTATTGGCATCCCCACCAGTCAGCTGTTTGAATGGAACAAAGCTGGAATAACAAGCACAACAACTAAGAAAAGTAAAGCACTTTGCAGTTACAACCAAAAAATGAAGAGGTTGCAGATCTCGCATGAGCACAGCAGCTCTTCCCTATTGCTGATCAGCGGTGCTAAGAATTAGACCCCCATTGATCTAATATAGTATATATTTTGCATCTCCAATATTTGATTGATTACACTTTTTATCAACAATATCCAAGAAAAATTGTAAACAACTTGTTCTGACATATGAAACAAATTTAAACAAAGTTTAGAAGTTATACGTTTTTAAAGAATTGTCTAAGTTGCAATATACAAACTGCAGGGAGGCAGCTAAAATAATTTAAAAAAACATTAAAGGGTTATCACACCCATTTAACCCCTTAGGGACACAGCCTTTTTACACCTTAGGACCAGGCCATTTTTTGAAAATCTGACCAGTGTCACTTTAAGTGATGATAACTTTAAAACGCTTTGACTTATCCAGGCCATTCTGAGATTGTTTTTTCGTCACATATTGTACTTCATGACACTGGTGAAATAAAGTTAAAAAAAATATTTTTTTTTGCATAAAAAAATGTCAAATTTACCAAAAATTGGGAAAAATTAGCAAATTTCAAAGTTTCAGTTTCTCTACTTCTGTAATACATAGTAATACCCTTAAAAATTGTGATGACTTTACATTCCCCATATGTCTACTTCATGTTTGCAGCATTTTGGGAATGATATTTTATTTTTTGGGGATGTTACAAGGCTTAGAAGTTTAGAAGCAAATCTTGAAATTTTTCAGAAATTTACAAAAACCCAATTTTTAGGGACCACTACAGCTCTGAAGTCACTTTGCGAGGCTTACATAATAGAAACCACCCAAAAATGACCCCATTCTATAAACTACACCCCTCAAGGTATTCAAAACTGATTTTACATACGTCGTTAACCCTTTAGGTGTTGCACAAGAGTTATTGGCAAATGGGGATGAAATTTGAGAATTTCATTTTATTGCCTAATTTTCCATTTTAACCAATTTTTTCCACTAACAAAGCAAGGGTTAACAGCCAAACAAGACTGTATCTTTATTGCCCTGACTCTGCCGTTTACAGAAACACGCCATATGTGGCCGTAAACTACTGTACGGCCACACAGCGGGGCGTAGAGTGAAAGGTGCGCCGTTTGGTTTTTGGAAGGCAGGTTTTGCTGGACTGGTTTTTTGACACCATGTCCCATTTGAAGCCCCCTGATGCACCCCTAGAGTAGAAACTCCATAAAAGTGACCCCATCTAAGAAACCACACCCCTCAAGGTATTCAAAACTGATTTTACAAACTTTGTTAACCCTTTAGGTGTTGCACAAGAGTTATTGGCAAATGGGGATGAAATTTGAGAATTTCATTTTTTTGCCTAGATTTCCATTTTAACCCATTTTTTCCACTAACAAAGCAAGGGTTAACAGCCAAACAAGACTGTATCTTTATTGCCCTGACTCTGCCGTTTACAGAAACACGCCATATGTGGCCGTAAACTACTGTACGGCCACACAGCGGGGCGTAGAGTGAAAGGTGCGCCGTTTGGTTTTTGGAAGGCATGTTTTGCTGGACAGTTTTTTTGACACCATGTCCCATTTGAAGCCCCCCTGATGCACCCCTAGAGTAGAAACTCCAAAAAAGTGACCCCATCTAAGAAACTACACCCCTCAAGGTATACAAAACTGATTTTACAAACTTTGTTAACCCTTTAGGTGTTGCACAAGATTTAATGGAAAATAGAGATACAATTTCAAAATTTCACTTTTTTGGCAGATTTTCCATTTTAATATTTTTTTTCCAGTTACAAAGCAAGGGTTAACAGCCAAACAAAACTCATTATTCATGGCCCTAATTCTGTAGTTTACAGAAACACCCCATATGTGGTCGTAAACCGCTGTACGGTCACACGGCAGGGCGCAGAAGGAAAGGAATGCCATACGGTTTTTGGAAGGCAGATTTTGCTGGACTGGTTTTTTTGACACCATGTCCCATTTGAAGCCCCCTGATGCACCCCTAGAGTAGAAACTCCAAAAAAGTGACCCCATCTAAGAAACTACACCCCTCAAGGTATACAAAACTGATTTTACAAACTTTGTTAACCCTTTAGGTGTTGCACAAGATTTAATGGAAAATAGAGATACAATTTCAAAATTTCACTTTTTTGGCAGATTTTCCATTTTAATATTTTTTTTTCCAGTTACAAAGCAAGGGTTAACAGCCAAACAAAACTCATTATTCATGGCCCTAATTCTGTAGTTTACAGAAACACCCCATATGTGGTCGTAAACCGCTGTACGGTCACACGGCAGGGCGCAGAAGGAAAGGAATGCCATACGGTTTTTGGAAGGCAGATTTTGCTGGACTGTTTTTTTTGACACCATGTCCCATTTGAAGCCCCCTGATGCACCCCCAGAGTAGAAACTCCAAAAAAGTGACCCCATTTTAGAAACTACGGGATAAGGTGGCAGTTTTGTTGGTACAAGTTTAGGGTACATGTGATTTTTGGTTGCTCTATATTACACTTTTTGTGCGGCAAGGTAACAAGAAATTGCTTTTTTGGCACCGTTTTTTTTTTTGTTATTTACACCATTCATCTGACAGGTTAGATCATGTGGTAATTTTATAGAGCAGGTTGTCACGGACGCGGTGATACCCAATATGTATCCAATTTTTTTTTTTTATGTACGTTTTACACAATTATTTCATTTTTAAAACAAAAAAAATGTTTTAGTGTCTCCATAGTCTAAGAGCCATAGTTTTTTAAATTTTTGGGCGATTATCTTATGCAGGGTCTCATTTTTTGTGGGATGAGATGACGGTTTGATTGGCACTATTTTGGGGTGCACATGACTTTTTGATTGCTTGCTATTACACTTTTTGTGACGGAAGATGACAAAAAATGGCTTTTTTTACACCGTTTTTATTTTTATTTTTTTACGGTGGTCATCTGAGGGGTTAGGTCATGTGATATTTTTATAGAGCCGGTCAATACGGACGCGGCGATACCTAATATGTATACTTTTTTTTTATTTATGTAAGTTTTATACAATGATTTCATTTTTGAAACAAAAGAAATCATGTTTTAGTGTTTCCATAGTCTAAGAGCCATAACTTTTTCAGTTTTTGGGCGATTATCATGGGTAGGGTATGATTTTTGCGGGATGAGATAACGGTTTGATTGTTACAATTTTGGCGTAGATGCGACTTTTTTGATCACTTTTATTACCTTTTTTGGGAAGTAAGGTGGGCAAAATTCCAATTTCATCATAGTTTTTAATTTTTTATTTTTATGGCGTTCACCGTTCGGGTAAAGTAACATTACCGTTTTATAGATCAGGTCGTTACGGACGCGGCGATACCAAACATGTGTAGGGAATTTTATTTTTTTCATTTTTAATCAGTGATAAATGTGTTTTTTGATTTTTACTTTATTTTTCACTTTTTTCACTTTTTTTTTGACCCAGACCCACTTGGTTCTTGAAGATCCAGTGGGTCTGATGTCTGCATAATACAGTACAGTACAATATATATAGTACTGCACTGTATTTTACTTACACTGAACAGATCTATGCTTTCAGCACAGATCTGTTCAGCACCATGGACAGCAGGACGCCTGAGAAGGCGTCCTGTTGCCATGGGAACCTTCCCCGTCTGCTCAGTAGTGGCCAGAACTGCGCAGACGGGGAAGGGTAAGGACGGGGCTTGGGGGGGCTGCCTGGAAGCTCTCTCCCTCTCCATTCGGGGGACTGCAAAGGCACAGCAGCCCCCCGATCGGAGAGGGAGGGAGCTCCCTCTTACTGTTAACCGTTTCCATACAGCGGTCCGTACGGACCGCTGTATGGAAAGGGTTAAACGGCTGACATCGCATCACCGATGTCAGCCGTTTATACCAGGGTGCCAGCAATGTGCTGGCACCCTGGTATACCCACTAGACGCCAACGATTACGCAATGGGAGGCGGGCGGGGGATCGCGATCCCGCCTACCGCACCGCCCGCCTCCCGCACCGCCCGCACCGCCCGCAACCCTCCCCCTGCACCTCCCACCGTGCTCGAACAACTCAGGGGTGCAGGGGGGAGGGATACAGGAAACAATTTTTAATCCTAAAGTTTCTGATCCCCGCGGTCAGGGACCGCGGGGATCAGAAACTGCAGAAATCGCAGCAAACCGCAGGTCTGAATTGACCTGCGGTTTGCCGCGATCGCCGACATGGGGGGGTCACGGGACCCCCCCGCGCATTTAGCCTAGGTGCCTGCTCAATGATTTGAGCAGGCGCCGGGTTCCGATCACTGCCAGCCGCACGGCAGTGATCGAAAATGCACAGGGCGTACATGTACGCCCTGTGTCCTTAAGTACCAGGGCACAAGGGCGTACCTGTACGCCCTGTGTCCTTAAGGGGTTAAAACCATTTTTTTGCTGACTTATCTGGATGACTAAAACTACAGGTAACAGCACACTACTAATCAATTGCACAAAGATATATGTGAATACTGAATAAAAATAGTGGCTTGGTGGCCACACTTACTGCAAAGGCGACAAGGTCGCTTCTAATCAGATGCCATTGGGGGGGGTGGCGCCCCCTGGTGGTGAGTTTGAATCGTGCACCTCCTGCCCATTTACCATGTGCTTTTAATTAGATAGATTGTACAGCTGTATCTTACCTTGCCCATATTGCAGGCTGACAGCCTGAGAGAGGCATGTATAGGATATAGCTGGGTGCTACTTTGCCCAGATTGTAGGCTGTAAGCCCAGGAGAGGCATGTTAGAGTAGGCCCCATCTGATTAGAAGCCACCTTGACGTCTGGTAGATGGGCTCGACATATTTTTGATCAATTGTATGCGCAAAGAGCTTCTAGCTGCTTTTGCAGTAAGTATGGTCACCAAGCCGCTACTTTTATTCAATATTTACGTATATCTTTGTGCAATTGACTAGCAGTGTGCTGTTACCTGTAGTTCTACTAATCCCATTGTGTTTCAGCCAAGGTAGCATGCACCTGCATTCTCAAATTTACTTATTATGGAGGTGCTGGTTCGTTTGTTTTTCTTCCTTATCTGGATGACTTTCTTCCTTTTCTGAGGTTGAGCAACAGCTCATCAAGCTTCCGCATCTGCAGTTAGCTCTTGTCATCCCTTTCCTGCTCTGCATGTAAAATAGTCCCTGAAATATAGGCCCAAAGATATATGCGGTATGTAATGCCCCCACAATTTCCTTCTCCACTGTCTAGAGAGAGATGTAGCTATATCATTCTATGAACTTAGGGCTCTTTCACACCTGCGTTATTGTCTTCCAGCATAGAGTTCCGTCGTCGGGGCTCTATGCCGGAAGAATCCTGATCAGTTTTATCCTAATGCATTCTGAATGGAGTGAAATCCGTTCAGGATGCATCAGGATGTCTTCAGTTCCGGAACGGAACGTTTTTTGGCCGGAGAAAATACCGCAGCATGCTACGCTTTTTGCTCCGGCCCAAAAAACTGAAGACTTGCAGCAAGGCCGGATCCGGAATGAATGCCCATTGAAAGGCATTGATCCGGATCCGGCCTTAAGCTAAACGTCGTTTCGGCGCATTGCCGGATACGACGTTTAGCTTTTTTACAGTGGTTACCATGGCTGCCAGGACGCTAAAGTCCCGGCAGCCATGGTAAAGTGTAGCGGGGAGCAGTATACTTACCATCCGTGCGGCTCCTGGGGCGCTCCAGAGTGACGTCAGGGCGCCCCAGGCGCATGGATGACGTGATCGCATGGCACGTCATCCATGCGCCTGGGGCGCTCTGACGTCACTCTGGAGCGCCCCGGGAGCCGCACGGATGGTAAGTATACCGCTCCTTCGCTCCCCGCTCCTACTATGGCAACCAGGACTTTAATAGCGTCCTGGCTGCCATAGTAACACTGAAAGCATTTTGAAGACGGATCCGTCTTCAAATGCTTTCAGTACACTTGCGTTTTTCCGGATCCAGCGTGTAATTTCGGGAAGTGGAGTACACGCCGGATCCGGACAACGCAAGTGTGAAAGAGGCCTTAGAAGTAGTGAGGAAGGAATTAAAGGTGTCTGGACTACTTCACCTGATTCAGGCCTCTTTCACACTACAGTATGTCCATTTCAGTGTTTTGCGGTCCGTTTTTCACAGATCCGTTGTTCCGTTTTTTTGCTTCCGTTGTGGTTCCGTTTCCGTTCCGTTGTTCCGTTCCGTTTTTCCGTATGGCATATACAGTATACAGTAATTACATTGAAAAAATTGGGCTGGGCATAACATTTTCAATAGATGGTTCCGCAAAAAACGGCACGGATACGGAAGACATACGGATGCATTTCCGTATGTGTTCCATTTTTTTTGCGGACCCATTGACTTGAATGGAGCCACGGACCGTGATTTGCGGGCAATAATAGGACATGTTCTATCTTTCAACGGAACGGAAAAACGGAAATACGGAAACGGAATGCATACGGAACACATTCCGTTTGCGGAACCATTGAAATGAATGGTTCCGTATACGGAACGCAAAAAACGGACCGCAAAACTGAAAAAAAAAAACGGTAGTGTGAAAGAGGCCTCACTGTGAGATCACTACACCTACACTGAGGGATGGGGAAGGGAGCGGGGAAGCTGCTGACCATATGAGTCTACCACTAAATGAAGAAGAATAAACAGCAGGCAGTGCTACCAGAGAGGAAAATGAAATGAATTTTAAAAAATGAATTTAAAAAATACTATACAGTATATATATATATTCTTTTTCTTTTTTTTTTCTTCAATTGCATGCACCTACCAGAGGTCTCTGAAATCCTGCACTGCCTCACCATCCTCTCTGCAGAGCTGCAGCCATGATGTAATTTTTCGCTGCAGTGGTGATGCAAATAATCACAGGCTTGAACAAAGTATGGCACAAGACCACTGAAACCAGAGATTGGCTGCAGCAGTATATGGATCATCACTGCTGCAGCCAAAACATTACATGACAGTTGCAGCCTGGCGGAGAGGACAGAGCGGCAGCACTGGATCAGAGAGGGTTCTGGATGGTGAGTTTATTTTTGAAATGATTATTTTACCTACCTCTCGTCCTTAAAAAAAAAAAAAATTGCAACCTTTTTAATGATAACAAATACATAACCTGTAAAAACACCCAAAATGATTACGGACTGTAAATTATCAATCTAATAAATTAATGCCAACAGCTCCACCATCTGGACAGTGTCAGTACTACACAAATGTATGTATCTACTGGGCATTACACTATTATTGTTGCATGTAAAGAGAAAGTACAAGAAAAAAAGAATATGTTAAGCTCATGCATGGGGTTCAGACAAACCAGGGCCATCAGGTTCAAAAGATACAGCATGTGAAGCTCATTTTGGGCAAATCATAACAGGGTTTACAAGATTCTTGTCTACCTCTACTCTCCCAAATCATGTGTCAGTCTCTCATAGGAGTTATCCTCCCAGACCAGTCAAATCTCCAGCCAGCTGGCAGCTGCCACTAGGGGGAGTCTGCTGCATATGAACTTATACTATAGTAAAGGAGTTCTCCATGAGATAGGTCATCAGTGTCTGATCAGTGGGGGTCCGACACCCAGGACCCCCGCTGATCAGCTGTTTGAGAAGGCAGCGGCACTACTACATTGTATAGCGGCTGTGCCTGGTATCACAGCTCAGCCCCATTCACTTCAGCATGACTGACCTGCACCTCATCAGTTAAATCATTCCAGAAAACCCCTTTAAAGATATTTTCCTGTCCTCCTATATTGATGGCCCATTCTCAGCATAGGCTTCCAATATCTGATTATTGTGGGGTCTGACACCCCTGCACGGCTCAGGTGGACCTTTCACTTCTCCTGACATGTCTGTTTTAGTAACTCCCTGAATCCCCCATGTAATAAGAGTTCTGGAGCATCTATACTTATGACTCTATGATGTGCCATTCCTTTATTATGTCTGCTAAAAGTTATCAATGAAATGCTAGCAGTTTGCAGTGAAGGTTCAGATGGGTGTTACCAGTTGGGCGGGTGTCCCTGCACAGTCTGACACTATCCAATCAGTGATGACAGTGCCAGACTGTACAGGGACACCCTCCCAATTGGTAACATCCATCTGGACCTTCAATGCGAACTGCTGGTAATTCATTCATAACTTCTAACCGGAATAATACAGGAACGGCACAACATAGAGTCATACCACTAGATGATCCAGAATTGTTATTACATGGGGGATTCAAGGAGTCAAGCATGTCAGGAGAGGTGACAGCTCCTCTGTAATGGCGGATTTACTTGGTGTAAGGTTTACAATGAAAATTGACATACCATACGGTAAACAAATTCTGATTATCTGTAAGGTGGGTCAGCGGTATAACATGAGACTCAAGGGCTCCAATGAAAAATTAGTAACAGGGCTGCCGCGCACCATGTGCCATTTATAAGAATGGTGTCTATGTGACAGATGGGGATTTTGGGCATCCTCAATAGCTGTACCCCTGCCCATGTTCTTTTTCATCTGGTGGACACAAGGTAGCCCGGTTCAGCACTGTGTTCTGTTCACAGGCCTTCTCCTAGCATATAAATTATAGTAATAAGCCAAGCGATGAATAATAAGCAATCTTTTATCATCCTATAAATCAATGGCGCCCCAACCAATCCTGTCAGAGGTCGGACAAGAAAAATAAATACAAGGTGATTACTAATCGTTAGTTAAACATAGCCTTCACTTTCTGCCTCCCATTTATGATCAATAAATGTAATAATCTTATATCTTGTCCTGGTCTAGAATCAATCATTCGCATTCACGCATCATGAACCTGGATCTTTGCTGCAGCGTCCCAGAGACAATAAATAATCCATGAAACACAACGGCAACTCTCAAGAGGATGCAAAACAACAGGCAAATGATTAAATGTAATAAATCTAAGAAACAAATCATAGCAGGCCATGCACTTCTAGCACCTAGTATGCAAGTTTCTCAGGACAACAACAGGGGGCACCAAAGAGCACTTCTCATTAAAAAAATCCCACTCCCAATAGTATAATTTATATGAGTAGTCCTGTTATGTCATGCTGATAATTTGATTCCGGGTTTTTTAAAGAGTTTTTTTTAAGGGCAGCGGAGATTGTTGCACAGCTTTGACAGATTCCTGAAAGGCAACTCTGCCTAGTGATGCCTTCATAATTCCCCTGTTAAGACAATTCAAGGGGTATTCCCACTTGGGACATTAATGACATATTGCTAGAATATGCCATCAGTGTCAGACAGGAGTAGGTCCCACCTCTGGGACCCGTTCCAGAACGGTATTCCCGTGGTGAACAGGGAGAAACGACCACTCTCTGTTCAACGCTATAGGAGTTCTGAAAATAGCCAAGCGTTGGCTCAGCCATTTCCAGCAGTCCCATAGTGGTCAATAAAACAGTGGTTACGGTTGCGTGGTGCGCTCTCCAGTCACCTCTATGGGACTTCCGAAAATAGCCAAGCGTGCTTGCTTAACTATTTACACAACTCGATAAAATATCAAGTATGGTAGAGTGCTCACCGACGTACGGCTCGGTCCGCTATACCACCTATAAACTTAATATATGTAATCAATGAATCAATGACCGGCCCTTTATAAATAACTAGCAGAAGGACCAGGCTTCGCACAAGGGTATATTTCATCTAAAGTTTCTGTGTGTCGTTAAAAGATAGACAGTTTTCCCCATAACAGTGACCTCTACAGCACCCCACCCCACTGCCTGCTGAGCTGTGTATCTAATCCTATCCTGTGTGATACTGTCTGCTGAGCTATGTATCTAACCCTATCCTGTGTGATACTGTCTGCTGAGCTGTGTATCTAATCCTATCCTGTGTGACACTGTCTGCTGAGCTGTGTATCTAATCCTATCCTGTATGATACTGTCTGCTGAACTGTGTATCTAATATCCTACCCTGTGTGATACTGCCTGCTGAGCTGTGTATCTAATCCTATCATGCGTGATACTGTCTGTTGAGCTGTGCATCTAATCCTATCATGTGTGATACTGTCTGTTGAGCTGTGTATCTAATACTATCATGTGTGATACTGTCTGCTATGTATCTAAGTCTATTGTGTGATACTGTCAGCTTAAGGTGACTTATAGCAGTGAGGAAAAATGGCTGGGTTGTTATGGAAACCTGGAATAAAACTGTGTGTGTGTGGAGACTAAGAGCCTGTGAGCTTCTATTGGCTGATAAGAGACATGTGACCATGTGCATGGAAGTTGGGGGATTGTATTGGCTAATGCAGGCAATTTATTTTAAATATCTCAGGAACGATACGTCCTAAAGAGCTGAGACCCAGTCTAAAACCTTCCCGGACACATGATGTACCTGTGTGCCAAATTTGGTGAAGAACGGTCCAGTCGTTTGGTCGCGCATAAAGAACGTCCAGACAGACATCTAGACAGACAGAAACTCATATTTATAATATAAGAGATATAAGTGATATTTTATAAAGGTCCAGTCATTGATTACATATTTTCCCATGGTGATGAATGGAGAGCGTACCTCGCATACATGATGTGCTCTTTTTCACTTCAGAGGTTCTATTCTCTAGATAGGACCAGGTCCCAGAGGTGGGACCAGCACCTATCTGACACTGATGGCATATCCTAGCAATATATAATATTCCAAATCGACCAACCCAAACTGTAACAGTGGGTGCATATTATCTTTCAGCTCCTAACTGACCAGCTGCTTTATGGTGGAAGTTTCCTTTAAAATGTAGCTGGTAACATGTCCTACCTATTACGGGCAGTTTTGCAATTTGTATTTAGCAGGAAACAGTGACTAAGCTTCATGTTTCTCATTTCTCACGAAGGCCTGTAGAATTCAAATTTTTCTCACCAACCCTGATGTCAATATAGACTGGACCCAGCAGAACTCCACCTGAAAAAGAAAATGACTCAAAGCCCTGTAGCTCGTCATTTTCCACCAAAATGGTTTCGATATGATATATGACAGAATTAGCTGAAAGGATGCAAGTCCGCTTTGTAAATTCATAAGACTAATAATAGCGGAGGAACAGCTGCGCCGAGGGCGACTGTCCAGTCGTCTAGTTCAGCCAGACATTTATTTGGAAAGATTAAACCTGGGGAGGAAGTTGCAAACCACAGTTACAGCAGAAACTAGATGTGTGCAAAAGTACAGCCTCAATCTAACCCTTCCTAACTATGTGACTACTCTACATACAGTATTATACTAACACTCCGGGGACCCCCGTCAGTTAGCAGTATGAAGGAGCCAGGTACAAAATGAGTGCTTAGGCCTCTTCTCTTCCTAGGCCAGTGATGTTACTGTACATCAGCAGCTCAGCCCCATTGAAGTGAATTGGGCTGAGCTGCAATATGAAGCACAGGCACTATACAATGTACGGCATTGTGTTTGGTCAGCTGCTAGGAGGCTGACCTCAAACAGCTGATCAGTGGGGGTGCTGGGTGCCGCCACCGATCTCATATTGATGACCTGTCCTAAGGATAGTGATCAATAAAGAAATCCTGGATACAACTTTAGAGAAAACCTATAATGTCTGTTTTGTGAACTACTTGCACCCCCTTGTAATTAGTGATGAGCGGCAGGGGCAATATTCGAATTCACGATATTTCGCTAATATTTCATGGAATATTCATCATATATTATTTTCTTGATTGCGAAAATCAGCAATGTAATATTCGCGTAATGCGTGAGCAATACAGGCGTGGGTCACTTTTGCTACATTTTCCAAGCTGCTAGAAGTTTACTGAGACTGGAGAAAATTGTTGGCACGTCAGAACATTACTATAGCATTATATGCAGATAGAGTGCTCCACTATATTTGAGACTGTGCTAATTGGCACTAATGATGCAAATATTTTGGCGCAATATGTGAAACGTCACATTTTAGCAGGTCTGACGACATATTACAATTGTGTCGATGTCCCAATATTTATGGACTTGACTGTATATCACTATATTCTAAATATTCACGAATTATTTTAGTGCCGATATTCGCGATTAATATTCGCGATACAAATATTCGTGCCCAAAACTACTTGTAATATCAGTTCTGGCGCATCTGCAGTGTCCCCATGCTAGGACAGTGCTCCATTGCTAAAACAGGGTTAACAATGCACTAATGTACATGTATTGTTATGCATTTCATTTATGTAACTTGCCCAAGGAGTTGTTAATGGGTTTCTACTAGAGTTGAGCGAACACCTGGATGTTCGGGTTCGAGAAGTTCGGCCGAACATCCCGGAAATGTTCGGGTTCGGGATCCGAACCCGATCCGAACTTCGTCCCGAACCCGAACCCCATTGAAGTCAATGGGGACCCGAACTTTTCGGCACTAAAAAGGCTGTAAAACAGCCCAGGAAAGAGCTAGAGGGCTGCAAAAGGCAGCAACATGTAGGTAAATCCCCTGCAAACAAATGTGGATAGGGAAATGAATTAAAATAAAAATTAAATAAATAAAAATTAACCAAAATCAATTGGAGAGAGGTTCCATAGCAGAGAATCTGGCTTCCCGTCACCCACCACTGGAACAGTCCATTCTCAGATATTTAGGCCCCGGCACCCAGGCAGAGGAGAGAGGTCCCGTAACAGAGAATCTGTCTTCATGTCAGCAGAGAATTAGTCTGCATGTCATAGCAGAGAATGAGGCTTCACGTCAGCCACCACTGCAACAGTCCATTGGCATATATTTAGGCCCAGCACCCAGGCAGAGGAGGGAGGTCCCGTAACAGAGAATCTGTCTTCATGTCAGCAGAGAATTAGTCTGCATGTCATAGCAGAGAATGAGGCTTCACGTCAGCCACCACTGCAACAGTCCATTGGCATATATTTAGGCCCAGCACACACACAGGCAGAGGAGAGAGGTCCCGTAACAGAGAATCTGGCTTCATGTCAGCAGAGAATCAGTCTGCATGTCATAGCAGAGAATGAGGCTTCACGTCAGCCACCACTGCAACAGTCCATTGGCATATATTTAGGCCCAGCACACACACAGGCAGAGGAGAGAGGTCCCGTAACAGAGGATCTGGCTTCATGTCAGCAGAGAATCAGTCTGCATGTCATAGCAGAGAATCAGGCTTCACGTCAGCCACCACTGCAACAGTCCATTGTCATAAATTTAGGCCCAGCACCCAGGCAGAGGAGAGAGGTCCCGTAACAGACAATCTGGCTTCATGTCAGCAGAGAATTAGTCTGCATGTCATAGCAGAGAATGAGGCTTCACGTCAGCCACCACTGCAACAGTCCATTGGCATATATTTAGGCCTAGCACACAGGCAGAGGAGAGAGGTCCCGTAACAGACAATCTGGCTTCATGTCAGCAGAGAATCAGTCTGCATGTCATAGCAGAGAATGAGGCTTCACGTCACCCACCACTGCAACAGTCCATTGGCATATATTTAGGCCTAGCACACAGGCAGAGCAGAGAGGTCCCGTAACAGACAATCTGGCTTCATGACAGCAGAGAATCAGTCTGCATGTCATAGCAGAGAATGAGGCTTCACGTCACCCACCACTGCAACAGTCCATTGGCATATATTTAGGCCTAGCACACAGGCAGAGCAGAGAGGTCCCGTAACAGACGATCTGGCTTCATGTCAGCAGAGAATCAGTCTGCATGTCATAGCAGAGAATGAGGCTTCACGTCAGCCACCACTGCAACAGTCCATTGGCATATATTTAGGCCTAGCACACAGGCAGAGGAGAGAGGTCCCGTAACAGACAATCTGGCTTCATGTCAGCAGAGAATCAGTCTGCATGTCATAGCAGAGAATGAGGCTTCACGTCAGCCACCACTGCAACAGTCCATTGGCATATATTTAGGCCCAGCACCCAGGCAGAGGAGGGAGGTCCCGTAACAGACAATCTGGCTTCATGTCAGCAGAGAATCAGTCTGCATGTCATAGCAGAGAATGAGGCTTCACGTCACCCACCACTGCAACAGTCCATTGGCATATATTTAGGCCCAGCACCCAGGCAGAGGAGGGAGGTCCCGTAACAGAGAATCTGTCTTCATGTCAGCAGAGAATTAGTCTGCATGTCATAGCAGAGAATGAGGCTTCACGTCAGCCACCACTGCAACAGTCCATTGGCATATATTTAGGCCCAGCACACACACAGGCAGAGGAGAGAGGTCCCGTAACAGACAATCTGGCTTCATGTCAGCAGAGAATTAGTCTGCATGTCATAGCAGAGAATGAGGCTTCACGTCAGCCACCACTGCAACAGTCCATTGGCATATATTTAGGCCCAGCACACACACAGGCAGAGGAGAGAGGTCCCGTAACAGAGAATCTGTCTTCATGTCAGCAGAGAATTAGTCTGCATGTCATAGCAGAGAATGAGGCTTCACGTCAGCCACCACTGCAACAGTCCATTGGCATATATTTAGGCCCAGCACCCAGGCAGAGGAGGGAGGTCCCGTAACAGAGAATCTGTCTTCATGTCAGCAGAGAATTAGTCTGCATGTCATAGCAGAGAATGAGGCTTCACGTCAGCCACCACTGCAACAGTCCATTGGCATATATTTAGGCCCAGCACCCAGGCAGAGGAGGGAGTTCCCGTAACAGAGAATCTGTCTTCATGTCAGCAGAGAATTAGTCTGCATGTCATAGCAGAGAATGAGGCTTCACTTCAGCCACCACTGCAACAGTCCATTGGCATATATTTAGGCCCAGCACACACACAGGCAGAGGAGAGAGGTCCCGTAACAGACAATCTGGCTTCATGTCAGCAGAGAATTAGTCTGCATGTCATAGCAGAGAATGAGGCTTCACGTCAGCCACCACTGCAACAGTCCATTGGCATATATTTAGGCCCAGCACACACACAGGCAGAGGAGAGAGGTCCCGTAACAGAGAATCTGTCTTCATGTCAGCAGAGAATTAGTCTGCATGTCATAGCAGAGAATGAGGCTTCACGTCAGCCACCACTGCAACAGTCCATTGGCATATATTTAGGCCCAGCACCCAGGCAGAGGAGGGAGGTCCCGTAACAGAGAATCTGTCTTCATGTCAGCAGAGAATTAGTCTGCATGTCATAGCAGAGAATGAGGCTTCACGTCAGCCACCACTGCAACAGTCCATTGGCATATATTTAGGCCCAGCACCCAGGCAGAGGAGGGAGGTCCCGTAACAGAGAATCTGTCTTCATGTCAGCAGAGAATTAGTCTGCATGTCATAGCAGAGAATGAGGCTTCACGTCAGCCACCACTGCAACAGTCCATTGGCATATATTTAGGCCCAGCACACACACAGGCAGAGGAGAGAGGTCCCGTAACAGACAATCTGGCTTCATGTCAGCAGAGAATTAGTCTGCATGTCATAGCAGAGAATGAGGCTTCACGTCAGCTACCACTGCAACAGTCCATTGGCATATATTTAGGCCCAGCACACAGGCAGAGCAGAGAGGTCCCGTAACAGACAATCTGGCTTCATGACAGCAGAGAATCAGTCTGCATGTCATAGCAGAGAATGAGGCTTCACGTCAGCCACCACTGCAACAGTCCATTGGCATATATTTAGGCCCAGCACACACACAGGCAGAGGAGAGAGGTCCCGTAACAGAGAATCTGTCTTCATGTCAGCAGAGAATTAGTCTGCATGTCATAGCAGAGAATGAGGCTTCACGTCAGCCACCACTGCAACAGTCCATTGGCATATATTTAGGCCCAGCACACACACAGGCAGAGGAGAGAGGTCCCGTAACAGACAATCTGGCTTCATGTCAGCAGAGAATTAGTCTGCATGTCATAGCAGAGAATGAGGCTTCACGTCAGCCACCACTGCAACAGTCCATTGGCATATATTTAGGCCCAGCACACACACAGGCAGAGGAGAGAGGTCCCGTAACAGAGAATCTGTCTTCATGTCAGCAGAGAATTAGTCTGCATGTCATAGCAGAGAATCAGAGAGAATCAGCAGAGAGGTGGTATTCCCATGTCCTCATCATCAGGAAACATAAGTGGTTGTGCGTCAGTGCATTCTATGTCTTTCACCGCTGGGGAAGGGCTAGGTGGATGCCCTTGGGAAACCCTGCCAGCGGAGTCTTCAAACAGCATAAGAGACTGCTGCATAACTTGAGGCTGAGACAGTTTCCCTGGTATGCATGGGGGTGATGTGACAGACTGATGGGGTTGGTTTTCAGGCGCCATCTGTGCGCTTTCTGCAGAAGACTGGGTGGGAGATAATGTGAACGTGCTGGATCCACTGTCGGCCACCCAATTGACTAATGCCTGTACCTGCTCAGGCCTTACCATCCTTAGAACGGCATTGGGCCCCACCATATATCGCTGTAAATTCTGGCGGCTACTGGGACCTGAGGTAGTTGGTACACTAGGACGTGTGGATGTGGCAGAACGGCCACGTCCTCTCCCAGCACCAGAGGGTCCACTAACACCACCACGACCATGTCCACGTCCGCGTCCCTTACTAGATGTTTTTCTCATTGTTATGGTTCACCACAACAACAAATATATTATTTGGCCCAATGTATTGTATTCAAATTCAGCGGGATATAAATTTGAGGCCTAGTATTTAGGCGCTGGGTGACCGGTATGGATTTAGTGACAGAATTAGACTTGGAAATGCACAGAAGCGTGTGTGTGAAGTTATTCTGAATGACCCTATGTGCACCTTCAATATGATCTACCCTTTTAGGGATAGATTTCAAATAGCTCTGATATAGCAGAAACGACTAAATTATGAAATTGCTAAATTGGGAATTGTATTTCAACCCAGAACAAAAAATGTGCTTTGACGGACACTAAATAACTTTCCCAGCCACAACAGGACAGCGGTAACGAGAGATTTAGCGGGATATAAATTTGAGGCCTAGTATTTAGGCGCTGGGTGACCGGTATGGATTTAGTGACAGAATTAGACTGGGATATGGCCAAAAAATAAACAGACTATTGCTGGTTAAATGCACTTGGTGTGACAGCTTCACCCTGATGTAGGCTTTAGCCAAAAAACAACCACACCATTGAGGGTTAAATGCACTTGGTGACAGGCGCAGCTTGCCCCTGATTTAGTATATGGCCAAAAAATGAACAGACTATTGCTGGTTAAATGCACTTGGTGTGACAGCTTCACCCTGATGTAGGCTTTAGCCAAAAAACAACCACACCATTGAGGGTTAAATGCACTTGGTGACAGGCGCAGCTTGCCCCTGATTTTGTATATGGCCAAAAAATGAACAGACTATTGCTGGTTAAATGCACTTGGTGTGACAGCTTCACCCTGATGTAGGCTTTAGCCAAAAAACAACCACACCATTGAGGGTTAAATGCACTTGGTCGCAGCTTGTGCTGGCGCACCACAAGACACAAAATGGCCGCCGATCACCCCAGAAAAATGTGACTGACAAACGGTCTGGGCAGCCTAAAAACAGTGAGCAATTGAGGATCAGCAGCTCAATGATCCACAGCTGCAGATCGATCAGTTAATCAAGTCCTTTGGAGGAGTTAATCTGCCTAATCTCGCCCTACTGTCGCAGCCGCAACCTCTCCCTACGCTAATCAGAGCAGAGTGACGGGCGGCGCTATGTGACTCCAGCTTAAATAGAGGCTGGGTCACATGGTGCTCTGGCCAATCACAGCCATGCCAATAGTAGGCATGGCTGTGATGGCCTCTTGGGGCAAGTAGTATGACGCTTGTTGATTGGCTGCTTTGCAGCCTTTCAAAAAGCGCCAAGAAAGTGTCACAAAAGCGCGAAGAAAGCGACGAACACCGAACCCGAACCCGGACTTTTACGAAAATGTCCGGGTTCGGGTCCGTGTCACGGACACCCCAAAATTCGGTACGAACCCGAACTATACAGTTCGAGTTCGCTCATCCCTAGTTTCTACCACCAGAAATACTGTTATGTAGCTGACTGACATTAGCGATTCGCTAATGTCAGCACTACATAACAGTATGTTTCTAACAGTATTTCCTGCAGCCGTTTTTGTTAAAAACATACTTTTATAGATATGCTAATTAGTCTAGTTGCTATGCACCTAGAGGGCTCCGTTCACTAACCAGTTCAGCCGCCCATCGCGTCCCTCCACCCCGCCCCGCTCCTGTTGATTGACTTGAAACTTCTCAGTATCTCGTACCAACTCCCGCGCCTGCACCATGCGCTTCTGTATTCGGCGCAGGCACAGTGAGTGAATGCCACGCTCCTGGTGCCGACTTCCTCATTGTAAAGTAGTTGGCGCAGGCGCAGTGAGGAAGCCGGCGCCGGGAGAATACAGAAGCACACGGCGCAGGCACGGGAATTGGTACTCGATACTGAGAAGTTTCAAGTCAATCAACAGGAGCGGGGCGGGCTGGAGGGATGCGATGGGCGGCTGAACTGGTTAGTGAACGGAGCCATCTAGGTGCTAATGAGGCCCACATAGCACCTAGAGGCTCATTAGCATATCTATAAAAGTACGTTTTTGACAAAAACGGCTGCAGGAAATACTGTTAGAAACATACTGTTATGTAGTGCTGACATGGGTGCATCGCTAATGTCAGTCAGCTACATAACAGTATTTCTGGTGGTAGAAACCCTTTAAGTAGGCCTTTGGTACCCTTCCAATAGGAAGTGGTTAGAACTCGGTGCAGAGAGGCAGACTAGCCTGAGACAGTTAGGAGTGCACAGCCCTGGGACTGAATCAACCAGAGAGAAGCAAATGTGTAGAGAAAGCTTGAAAAGAGCAAAAAATATATATTTATTGAGCATTCCAGTGGAGGTGCGTACAGCAGTTCTGTGGAGATAATCTGTCTCAAAGTGGTCGTCTCATCTCATCATTACTAAGACGAGATGAGACACAGTTGTGACTGGCAGGGAAACGGAGAGGTGCCCCAGCGCTAGATATTTCAGTAACTTCCATTGCATTCCATGGAACCTACGGAAACAATGTAACACAGCAAGCTATGCTGTTTCCCTAACTCAAGTGGTACATGACACAAGTTTTCTCAGTTTGTAAAACACTTTGTAGGGGTTCTATGGCACTGCCAAATTGATGCCTGCTCCATGCCATTCACTTCAATGAGACAATGGTGTAGTAAAGTGTAATTCAATCAGTTTTTTAGTACAGGACAACCCCTTTTAAACATGTATTAAAATGCTCTTTAGCCCCATCTAATGGTAGAAATTTTTAGTGCAATTATTTACATTTACTGAAGAAAACTAATATTACTGCACATATGATAACAGCATGATGCATGTTTTCTTTGTCCTACAAACATGACTCTGCAATTGTCAACTTAAATTAATGAACTCCATATAGAGCAATTTCTTAATTATTTATTACCATTGGAATATCTTTAGAGAGTACTAGTGTGGTGGAGAAGAGAGCAGCCTCCAACCCCTCACGCTCTCTTTTTGGAGGACTCAACAGGTCTGGATATTACACCAATAGCCTATAAATTTCAGTGGTCACTGTGTAATGCTTCATTTTCCCTGCGGTGGCACTGCAGAGAAACTGAACATTTGTTGTCAGGTTCCCCCACAGATTACAGATAATTGTTGGGGGTGCCTGCAACGAGACACCATATGATCAGTTTTCTGGTTTGAACCAAAAAGGGATTGTCCACAGTGGAAAATCCATTACAACTTAAATTTGAAAAGAAAGGGTCGAGAAGTACACACTTGGACTATGTATTCAAAAGATCAGCAGATGTTCTTCATCAGGTGCTCAATTATTTGTTAAAGAAAGTGTTAAGATATTGTAGAGTTACGTTCATGGGCAAGTATTAATAATGCTTTGGTCACACTTCAGAGATTTTCTTACCCATTCTGACATTTTAAAAAGCTGCACCTTAACCCTTGGGCTACCAAAGGTTTTTTCGTTTTTGGGTTTTCATTTTTATTCCGTATTTTACTTGAGCCATAACTTTTTTATATTTCCAGTCACATAGCCGTATGAGGGCTTCTTATTTGCGGGACAGGTTCCATTCCAAATGGGATGGAATTAGAAAAAAAAACGCAACTCCTCCGCCCTTTTATGGGTATTGTTCCCATGGCGTTTAGTTTAAGGCAAAAGTTACCCATGCCCTTCATTCTCTGGGTCAGCGTGATTACAACGATACCCCATATGTGTAGGTTTTTAATGTCTAAATAAATTTTAACTTTGATAAGGTTCTTTACATCTCCATATTCTGACCCCTTTTTTTTTATACTTAGCTACTGGGCTGTTTAGGGGCAAATTTTTTCATCTTATAATTCCTTCCTCTCTCTTTTGTGAGCTCACATCCAGTTTCCTTCAGTCTTTTCCTGTTTGTCAGACATGCATCACAGAGCCCTGAGAAAGGATTTTCCTATGACCACTATAATAATTTCCTAAGGTACATTCAATAAATTAACAAAATCCATAACCATTGCATCTACAGTACTGGTGTTGCTAGGGGAATGATTATAGCGAGTTCACTATCTTCCATTGCTTGTAGCAACCACACTCATCAGAGACTTATCTCACCATCAGTGGCAGAATAATGGCATCACCATAGATAAGTGTTACATGTTTCAATACACATATAGTCCCTGTGTGTGGTATAAAGCGTATAGGATAGGGGAGTCTCAGGTTGTCTTTCAGCTGCACATAACTTCACACAGGCAAAGCATTACCTAACAAGATAGAGGGCAACTGGCCTGGGAGATCAAAGTAATTTTTGCACCTACAAAATAGATATACTGAACAACCGATGAGCCCTCTTAAAGGGACATTGTGGTTTAGTGAACCACCCATGTTTTTATTAGATTTAGGCCTCCATTGAAAACCATTGAAGGGGAAGCAATAAACCAGCAATGCAGCCCCTTCATTCTTTGGATCAAGGAGGGTCCATGTAATCAGACTTTCACTTATGCCATTAAATAAATCTATGAGCAAACCCCGCCCATGCCCGATGGACTTAAATTTTAGTTCTTATGAGGTCGTATTAAGGACTTGTAGTAACTCTGTGTGCATGCTCCATGGTGTCTTCATGAGGCAATGCTTCTAGACAGGCCGGCTCTAGGTTCATGTGGGCCCTTGGGCGATAAAGTCTCAGTGGGCCCCTTTGTGCCATTTTGCACGATACATGCGGCAATAAAACTGCATTTATTATATATATATATATATAAAAACAAAATTGGTTGAGCCATAGTTTTTACCATTTTTGCATCACTTTTTATTCAATAATAAAGCTTACCATAATGCCTCCCAGTAGTAATAAATCTCCTTTATAATGTGACAGTAGAAAAATCACCTAATGTGTGCCAGTGCAAAAATTGACCCCTAATAATGTGAACTAGTACAAAAATGACCCCGTTATGTGTGCCAGTACAAAAAATACTCTTTCTTAGTGTCCCCAGTTTAGCTAATGTTCCCATAGTGCCCCCATAATGTGTGCCAGTATAAAATACCCCATATAGTGCCATCAGAAAATGCCCCCATGGTGTTTCTCTTCCCCCTTCCCCATAGTGCCCTCGATAATGTGCCAGTACAAAATGCCTCTATATAGTGCCCCCAGTAGATGCCTGTGTCCTGAGGACAGCGATACAGATGAATGTAGAGAGATAAGCGCTTACACAAGCGTTCATTTCCCGCGGTCCTGCTGCCGCTGCCCCCACTTGCCTCCAGGGCCACGCCACCAAAGGCCATCACCTCACCTCGCCCAATTGGTGGTTTGGCCCTGCGGCCCCCCTAGGGGCAGTGGGTACCGGCACTTGACTGGGTATTCTGGGTAGATAAGAAATCCTTTGTAATATAACTAAACATACCTCAATTTAAAAAACATGGGAGGCACACAGAGGTGCATGACTTATCCAGTATGCAATGGACCCAGTGGTCACACATGTCCACTACCACTCCATTCAACTCTTTAGAACCACTTGGCCATCTCCAGCAGTCCCATAGAGTTAAATGGATCAGCAGCAGGCATGCTCGACTGCCATCTTTATTCAAATGGGGGAACACAAGGACTCTGTTCTTGTCATCAGTGGGGCAGCAACATTTGGACCCCCGCCAGTCAGACACTTAACCCTTATCCAGCCCTAACCTGTGGATAGGGGATAAGTGTTTGCTGTTCTGGAACAACCCCCTTAAGGGCATTTTTCTGGCATAACAACCACCCACATTGTTATACTCCTTTGGATTATTGTACCAATCAATAGAACAATATAATGAAGAAAGGAGTCTGCTTTTCTCTCATGAACTTCTCTTCATGTTCATATTTACTACACAGTAAAACCAGTTTACAGTCAATACCAGTGAGGGGCCAGCGAGGCGCCGAAAACAAGTCACCGAAGTCTGTCGACTCTATATTGTTTATGTTCTGAAATCAAGCATCAGAGAAAAGAGACTGATAAAATGTGTGCAAGCTCGATCAGAGATGACCTCAATATAACAGGAAATATGTTATACCGAGTGGGAAATGTTCTGCTCTAGAGGACTGAAAAAAAACGCACTTAAAGGGGTTGTACAGGATTAGAAAAACATGGCTGCTCTTCCAGCACCATAACTGGCTATAGGGTTGTGCCTGGTGTTGCAGCTCAGCTCCAATGGAATGCATTGGGCTAAGCTGCAATACCTCACACAACCTGTGGACAAGTGTGGTGCTGTTTTGGAAGGAAGAAGCACAGATTTTTTAATCCGATAACATTTCTTTAAACGTAATCATCAGTAAAGACAGGGCATTGCTCAAAGGATATTGTCTGGTTTAGAAAACTAATTTTCAAATATCCCACATGAGACTCTCTTGTTCGAGACCTCCATCAATTAGAGTGAAGAGCACAACATAGAATGTCATTCTTTGTCTCTGTTGAGGATCCTGTGGACTCTATCTCCACCCAAACAAAGGAAATGCTTGGGGCCCCTGAGATCGTGGGAGGCCGTGCTGGCTCAAAAAGCCCGCAGAGGGGTCCAGGTGGGCCCTTCCAAGCTGTAGAGCAATAACAGAAGTGCCCAGGCTGCACTGCTCAGCTAACAGTCAGGTTTAGTGGTCTGAGGGCGTGGAACTTAAAGACGCTATGTGGGGGGAAGGGGGGTGTAAGTTGTGTGATAGGGGCCCCCTGACATAACTTTGCTTGGGGCTCCAGAAATGCCAAAGTTGAAGGCCAAATCTCCAGAAAAATCTAATAACTGATGACAGATTCCCTAAAGATTACAGCTAATTACTGGGGATTTTAACAACAGGGCACCCTGTGATCAAAGTATTGCCAGGTGAGACTTTTTACCAAAAAAAGTATCCAAAGTGGACAATCCCTTTAAATTGTTAGAAATTCTAATCAGCTGTTTCTTAAGGTCCCCTTACACTGGCCAGTTCGGCAGGTCATTGTCAGGAAGCAAGTGTTCCTTCCCGATAATCGTCTGCTTATCAGTGGAGGAGGCAGGTGTATTTACATGGGGCGATTTCCTCCACAGTAAGGCCTCTCGCACACAAACCTTTTTTTTTCTCTGTTTACGTTAATTTTTTTGCGTTCCGTATACGGACTGTATATGGAACCATTCATTTCAATGGATCTGCAAAAAAAGGAAGGTACTCCGTATGCCTTCCGTTTCCGTATTTCCATTTTGTTCAAAGATACAACATGTCCTATTATTGTCCGCATAATGGACAAGGATAGTACTGTTCTATCTGGGGCCAGCTGTTCCGTTCCGCAAAAAACGGAATGCACACGGACGTCATCCATATTTTTTGCGGATCCGTTTTGTGCGGACCGCAAAATACAGAGAAAGCCATACGGTCGTGTGCAAGAAGCCTTAGGGGAAGAGCGATCACAAATGCCATCGCTTGTTGTTGTCGGCATCAGAGGCTGTTTAGACGGGAAAGATCTGCTGCCAGCAAAGTCGATTTAGGTGCCTGCACGATCGATCCAATTATCATTCATTGGGTAATCAGCAGAAACTTTACACCGCCAGATAATCTGACAGATTCTCAGCTGGTGTAACGGGCCCTTTAGCTATATCTATTTCTGAAGTTGGAAGGCAGCAGTTGCACGGTCCCTCTACCAACTTAGAGGATAAGTATTATAAATGGCACATACAGTGAGGAACAGAAGTATTTGAACACCCTGCGATTTTGCAAGTTCTCCCACTTAGAAATCATGGAGGGGTATGAAATTGTAGGTGCATTCCCACTCTGAGAGACAGAATTTAAAAAAGAAATTCAGGAAATGTCATTGTATGATTTTTAAAGAATGTATTTGTCTTGCACTGCTGAACATAAGTATTTGAACACCTGAGAAAATCTGTGTTAATATTTGGTACAGAAGCCTTTGTTTGCAATTACAGAGGTCAAACGTTTCCTGTAGTTCTTGACCAGGTTTGGCCCACTCCTCCACACAGATCTCCTCTAGATCTGTCAGGTTTTGGAGCTGCCGCTGAGCAACACAGAGTTTCAGCTCCCTCCAAAGATGTTCTATTGGATTTAGGTCTGGAGACTGGCTAGGCCACTCCAGAACCTTGATATGCTTCTTACGGAGCCACTCCTTGGTTATCCTGGTTGTGTGCTTCGGGTCGTTGTCATGTTGGAAGACCCAGCCACGATCCATCTTCAATGCTCTGACTGAGGGAAGGAGGTTGTTGCTCAAAATCTCACAATAAATTCATCCTCTCCTTAATACAGTGCAGTCGTCCTGTCTTCTTCGCAGAAAAGCACCCCCAAAGCATGATGTTACCACCCCATGCGTCACTGTAGGGATGGTGTTTTTGGGATGCAACTCATCCTTCTTTTTCCTCCAAACATGATGAGTGAAGTTTAGACCAAAAAGTTCTACTTTGGACTCATCTGACCACATGACTTTCTCCCCTGCCTCCTCTGGATCATCCAGATGGTCATTGGCAAACTTAAGACGGGCCTGGACATGTGATGACTTGAGCAGGGGAACCTTCTATGCAATGTATGATTTGAAACCATGACGGCGTAGTGTTCTACAGTGACCTTTGAAACTGTGGTCCCAGCTCTCTTCATGTCATTGACCAGCTCCTCCCTTGTAGTTCTGGGCTGATTCCTCACCTTTCTTATCATCAGTGATACCCCACGAGGTGAGATCTTGCATGGAGCCCCAGTCCGAGGGAGACTAACAGTTGTCTTAAGCCTCTTCCATTTTTTAACAATTGCTCCAACAGTTGATCTATTTTCACCAAGCTGTATGGCAATTACCCCGTAGCCCATAGCTCTCAGAGTGGGAATGCACCTACAATGTGAATTTCAGACCCCTCCATGATTTCTAAGGGGGAGAACTTGCAAAATCGCAAGATGTTCAAATACTTCTGTTCCTCACTGTATTAGGTGAAAGGCCTTGTTATAGAGTTCCCAATGGGGCCTAGGATTTTTAATTTCCCTTCTGTCAACTAATATGATCATCATTGCAAGTCTCATAGGTTGTCATCATTAAAGGGGTTTTCCCATCACAGACAATGGGGGCATATCACTAGGATATGCCCCCATTGTCTTTGGGACCCGCACCTACACCGAGAACAGAGCGGAGAAAGCTGGTATTGAGCGCACTGCGCATCCGCAGCTGCCCTCTGTTAATTTCTATGGGGCCTCCAAAAATAGCCAAGTGCTGGCTAGGCTAGTTCCGTCGGCCCCATAGAAATGAATGAGAGCAGTGGCCGCACAAGCGCAGTGTGCTTCCATTCACTTGTATGGGTAGAGCCCTTGGCGGTGGCCAGACCCCGGGAAACCCAGGGTCCTCCAGCCACCCCTCTCCCCGCTCCGTTCTCGGCACCTCTGGAACGCGCACCTATTAGACAATGGGGGCATATCCCCCACATTATCTGTGATGGGAAAACCCCTTTACACAACTTGCTCTGTATCTGTATAGACAGTGGACTGTCACTCAGATTTCTAAAAATTGAAACTTGAATGGGGAAAATAGTGTACATTTTCCCCAGTCATCAGTGTGGCCTAACTCCACTTTGAACATTATGATATATCATATTATAGTCATTTATAAATACGTATGTATCTGGAGTTATATCACGACTCCTCTGTTCACATCCAAAGCTGCACTGCTTTCTGTTGGCTCTCATACTATAGGACCCCATATATCACTGTCAGATGTGACTAGAGAACAATAGAAATAAATGTACGGTATATATATTTTTTTAAAATATTCAACTATATCATTAATTCCAATAAAAGGGAAAAACAACTTTTTGGTGCTAAATGCAGTTAGAGCCCCCCCAATATCCCCTCCCACTCTGTACAAGTCATTTATAATGTACAATTAACCCCCTTTCTGCTGGATCCATCTATATGATCTAAACATATGCAGCATCCTTTCATCTCCTCTCTCGCAGTCATTAGGTGACAGACCCTGAGTAATCGCCATCTGCTGAAGTCATATGTTCAAATGTTGTCCATCAGGTCCCTACCAGCACATCCATGCCTCCACCAACCCCCAGTACTCCAGTTTATAATTTACACGGTTTGATGCCCTTAATCCGGGTGCTATTTATTGCATCTGATAGAAAATTCCGCTCGAAGCCTGTGATATTCCCGCTGAGGCACAACGTCACACGCTATGTGTAGTGAATTATAAAATGCCAATTAATAATGGGTCGAATGGCACCTCTGGAAAAACGCTGACACCGATGAGAAAAGCAGAATTTTGAATGCAGCTTTGGATGTGACTAGAGTAGAGACATGATATAACACAACATTGGTATATAGTAAGTTAGGGTTGGTTCACAGCACCGTTATTGCTTTCCATAATAACATGGTTATAACAGAAAATAACGTGATTTGTAAGATTAATATTATTTGTAATATGTGTAATGTAAAGCACCTTGCAGTCTAGAATTAGAGTGTGTGTTCTGTTGACTATTCCTCCCATGTTAAAGAGGACTGAGCTACAGTTACAATTTTAAAAACTGGCGAGGCAAGTAACTTTAGTGCCCAAGCCTAGCAACTCCATTGCACCCAGGCTAGAAGAACTCTGTCCTCCCTCAGTGCCCTAAGGAGAAGGTGGGGTAGGTGGCATCTACTCAGTACATGCACTTAGACCCACATGGAGGCTTTATGGTTATTCCAATGCACCAGTCACATAATTTGTGCAACCCAATTGGATGTGATGTCATCGCCCCAGTACAATTTAATGAAAATTATCATTGTGATAAAATCTTTCACTGAATTCTAGGGGTGTGCTGGGGTTCCTATGAGGGGGGCTCTCCTAAATCCAGCATCCCTCATAAACTCCAGGATGTCTGTTCCCTGAGAATCATTTCATCGTAGTCCCGATGATTTATAAGAGTCCGCCTTATTGCTTCACTAGTAAACAATCGGATTTTATTAATTGTCAGGCAAATTCCTCTGCTCATAGTTTCCTGTGCCCTTCATTCCCAATCAATAGGCAATGATACCTTAATACCAAGTACCACTCAACGTGTCCCAGGCTTCACCGAGGTGGAAGACGCTTTTTTGTTGTACATCAGGCTATTGTACATCTCCCCTGATGCAATAGAGCAATGCATGCTCTATACAGACCCTGAGCCAGCAGGAACGGACACCAAAACGTTAAATCAATAGCGTGACCATTACTTGAGAAGACTAGAGCTTATACAATGCAATGCAGCAATACAAGCTCTACCGTATACAGACCATGAACCAGCAGAGATAAACTTTAAGATGTTAAAAAAGGAGCATGACCATTACTTAAGAAGAGCTCATGCAATGCAGCAACGCATGCTCTATACAGACTCTGAAGCAGCAGGTGAAGACACTAACCCTGGGTTCACACCTGTGCGTTTCTGAGACGCGCGTTTTACGCGCGTATTTGTCGCGCGTTTTTATGCGCGTTTTTTGCAATAGTAAACGCGCGTTTGACGCGCGTTTGTGTGATTGACTGCAGTGTTGTCCAATGAGTCTATGGCCCAAACGCGCGACAAACGCCCCAAAAAAAGCTCAAGAACTTGTTTATGCGTCAGGCGTTTTACAGCGCGTTCAAACGCGCTGTAAAACGCTCAAGTGTGAACCAGGGCCATAGGGAAGCATTGGTTTTCACGTGTTGAGCTATTTACAGCGCGTTTGAACGCGCTGTAAAACGCTCAGGTGTGAACTTAGGGTAAAATGTTAAAAAAGTAGCATGACCATTTAGTCAGCAGAAGAGCTCACACAGAGCTCTATAGGCCACTATCACTAGCATGCCAAGAATACATGGATCCAATCCGGGGTTCCCCGGGTACTATATGCAGACAGAAAAGTAAAGTCTGTATTAGGCCTTCTGCGATGCGGTCCGCAATGCATGAACACCGTCCGTGGGGCAGCCGC
Organism: Bufo gargarizans; assembly: GCF_014858855.1. Taxonomy (NCBI): domain Eukaryota; kingdom Metazoa; phylum Chordata; class Amphibia; order Anura; family Bufonidae; genus Bufo; species Bufo gargarizans. The sequence goes on along the minus strand of NC_058081.1, from coordinate 473,458,216 downwards.
AGAAGATCGCGTACCCATTCACTTTAATCCAGCTGTTCCGCAAAAAGATAGGACATGTTCTATCTTTTTGCGGAATGGAAGTACGGGACGAAACCCCACATAGGCACTCCGTAGTGCTTCCGTAGGGTTCTGTTCAGTGCTTCCATTCCACACCATTCTGCATCTCCAGATTTACTGACCCATTGAAGTGAATGGGTCCGCATCCGTGATGCAGAATGCACACGGAACGGTGCCCATGTATTGCAGATCCGCAAATGCGGCCCCTCAAGACGGCAACGGGACACCTACAGTCGTGTGCAGGAGGCCTAAGACAGGCAGATCAGCAAGCGATTGTCGGGAGGGAAGGGCTTGCTAGATAGAGGAGGAGACCACTGCTGTTACATGCAGCAATTTTCTCCACAGCATGGCGGAGGAGCGATTGTTATACCATCGCTCGTCTCCATACTGTCTAGTGTTTTGCCATTAGACATCACGATCTGCCGCCAGCAATCGCTGATTTTTAAGCATCAGAATTGCCCAATGAACAAGCTTGTTAGTGATTAGCGGCTGAAATATCGGCCAGTGTAATGCAGCCTTAACCGTGGATAGGAGGATCATTTCTACCATATGAGAGATCAGATACATGTGAAGTGGCCATTAACCAAGAGTGCTGCCATTACAGCCAATAAAGATAAAAAGACCGTAATATAAGAGCTCTGCAGTTATACGAGACTGCAATCTAATCAAACCAGCTACATCTAACATCCCTTAAAGCTTCAATGACTCCCCCCTCCCCCCACCAGTAGAGGGAATAAGCAGCACAGGGCCCCTGTGTATGAACAGTATGTGGGCCCCTGAGATTGAGGTGTTTGTCCGGTCTATAACTCTGGAACTCGAAGAAACATACCATGCTGCAGGACTGAAAAGAGGTGAGTATTTGCAGAGTCCGGTCTGGGGTCTGTATTTATTAATGGGTTCCTGTCTAGCGTCTGTATTATTTTAGGGGGGCTAAACAGGGATTGTATATGTCTAGGGGTTCAGGTCTGGGATCTTTATTGTTTTAGGGACTCTGGGGCTTGCATTAAATTATGGAATCAGGGCAGGGGCGTAGCTAGAAATGACTGGGCTCCATAGCAAAACAATTTATGGGCCCCCCTGCCGGATCTCCCACCCCCACATACCTCTCAGACCTCCCACCCCTTCCAGAGCTCCCACCCAAACACCCCTCCAGTACCTCCCACCTCAGCATCCCCACACTCCTCCAAGACCTCCCACCCCCACACCCATCCTAAATCTCCCACCGCCAGTCCCCAGATATAATGGTCCAGACATCAAGTGTCCTGCTCCCCCCCCCCCACACACAATTTAATGGTTTAGACCTTGGAGATCCTTCGGCTCCCCGCTCAATAAATTGGTCTAGACCTCCAGGGTCCTGCTTCCCCCTAAATATAATGGTCCAGACCTCCAGGGTCCTGCTCCCCCTCCTCCCAAGATATAATGGTCCAGTGTCATGTTCCCCCCTATATAATGGTCCAGACCATACCTCCAGGTCCTGCTCCCCCCTTCTCCTTAAATGTACTGGTCCAGACCTCCAGGGTCCTGCTCCCCCCCCCTCCTCCCTAGATATAATGGTCCAGGACTCCAGAGTAAATTTTACCAGTCCCAGAGTCAGCCAGCCCTCACCTCACAGCCACTTGAACGTCTGCGCGCCCACACTCCTGCAGTGCTGCCAGGCCCAGCAGCACACAGCTTCGCTGTACGCTCCGCCGCTTCCACTTCCGGCCAGTAGGACTGCCGCCCAGACTGGGAGCGGGACCACTCCCACTCCTCACTGCAGGTACGCCTCTCTGCCTCCAGCCGCCCCCTATCGCACTGCCCACAGCCTACAGGCCCTGCAGATAGCGCCTTCTCTGTCTTTCCTGGAGGGGCCTGCGACCCCTGTAGCTTTACCACATGAATTAAAAAAATTATAATAATCCTCAGCAGGCAGCTCGGGCCCCCAGTGGCGTAGGGCCCCATAGCCATTGCTATGGCTGCTATGGTGATCTCTACGCCCATGAATCAGGGTAAGTATTCATTTTAGGGGGTCTGATCTGGAGGTTGTATTTGGACTGGGTGCTGCACAGGTCTGTATTAAAATAGAGCTTCTGGTCTGGTGTCTGATTTTATTTAGGCTTTAGTCTGGCGTCTGTATTAGGGAGTTGGGGGGGGTCTGGATTTGTTCTGGGGCACTGTTCTGAGGTCTGCATATAGTTAGCTGACCTGTTACATGTGCACTTGGCAGCTGAAGACATCTGTGTTGGTCCTATGGTCATATGTGGCCGCATTGCTGAGAAATATGATGTTTTAATATACGCAAATGAGCCTCTAGGAGCAACAGGGGCGTTACCATTACACCTAGAGGCTCTGCTCTCTCTGCAACTGATTTTTCACTGTCTGACCCTGTCAATCAAGATGCCGAGGCTGGTGCCATCTGCTATTCTGTCCCAGAACTAATACTTGGGATTTATAAGAGCAGTGCATGTAGACGGCATGGTCTGCAGTCTGTATTTGTTTATTGGGCCTGCTTTGGATTATGTATTTATTTGGGTTCCCGTCTGGGGTTGTATTTGTTTAGGGGTTTGGTCTGGGGTCTGTCTGTTGCCCAACTCGCTTCTCATGACACTTAAAAGTTCTCAAAGGTTGGCAAGTAGAAATAAATTAATATTAACAAGTCCTTTAAAATGAAGACAGATGTCCAGCAGATCTGATAATCCCCCATGAACTCATTTTTCCACTCTCATGGACTAAGTAAACATAATACACCATTGTCTTTAATGGGCCTGCTTCATAGCAATGGATAAGCAGGAAGACTTCTGATAGGGGCAAGGCTGAAATTGGCGCTTGCCCCTCATGGTGTCACTGAGACACGTTTTATGTCATGGCCATGTTTTCTTCCCCCCCTTCTCTTTTCTCTCCTTGTTTTTCTCCTCAGGTAAGCTGGCAACTGGATGGCAGGTGATTGGCCCAGGAGGGTTGCTGTCCGGTTGCTGGGCTTAGGCTATTTTTAGCCTGAATCAAGGATTGGCCAGGAGGTGCTGTGGCGGGAATGGAATCGCTATTTAAGGTCGGTCACTCACCTGGGTCCGGGCTGTTAGAATCTGCAATCAAGAAGGAAGCATCCCCCGCCCGCCCTCCCATTTTTATGTCGCGGTCTTTTAAATATATAGGGGGGGGGGGTTAGTCGCCCAGTCTTTTGGGTGGACGGATATTAACTTAAGGGATTGTTAGTTATTTATTTAATTTAAACTCAGTATGATTAATTTATTGCGGTAATATTTATTGGTTAACCCCCAGATTTTAATAAAGATCGCGGCCTTATTTATCCACAGTTGGTTGTCTGTCATTATTATAGGAATTAGTTATAAGGGGTTTGTTAGTTGTCGATTGGGACACCATGAGGAAATCTCTAACCTTCACCTGGTGTTCTAAGAAGGGCACTTCCATTGCAGTGCTTGCGGATGCGGCCTGTGTTTAGTTCATCCACCAGGAAGGTAACAGACAGGAGTCGTTCATTGCGTGAGATCTGCCGCCGGACGATCCTCTGCTAGGCTTTCAGTCTTACATCTATTCTGTGAAATCATATGAATTATGAAAGAGACGTGAAAAGAAAACTGTCTCTGGGAGTCTCTGTTTACGTCAGAGCTCGATGCCCAGGACACGGCTGAACAAATAGGAAATCTACATTTTTCCCCAGAATCCTTTTATTTCTGGAGATCAGCTTAAAATAACAACTACATTTAAAAAATATTGCACTTAAAAAATAGAGTTATAACTTATTATATTATTTTTATTTTTCTTCTCTGATACAGAGGTCCAAATCCCCTGAGCTGAGCTAGCAGAGCTAAATGCTGAAAGCCACGTCTAGAGGGAGTTTAAGTGCTTGCTGCATACAGTTTATCTGTTTACTACACTCGTCTCAAAGGGGCCGCACAGTGTGCTGTCCGCATCCGCAAGTCCGTTCCACAGGCCCGCAAAAAAATAGAACCTATTGGTGACTCTTTTACGTACAAGGATAGGACATTTCTGCAGGAAAAAAAAACATGGCGGCAACCACTCAGTAGGGATCCGTGTTCTACATATCCGTAATTTGCGGACCACAAAACGGATCTGGTCATGTGCAGGAGCCAAAAAGGTGAGATCAAAAATAGGTGTAAAGAAAAACTGGCTTAGGCCTCATGCACATGGCCGTTGTGCGACCGTTCAGTGCATTGGGGACCGCAATTGCGGTCTCTAATGCAAGGGCAACATCAGTGCAGGGCCGGATCCATTCAACTTGAATGGGTCCGTGGTATGTCCGCACCACCCAAAAATATGAAATGTAATTTTTTTTTGCGGTGTGGAACCACGGAAAGAAACTCCGTAGTGCTCCTGGTGTTCCGTTCCGCATCTACGGAATTGCAGACCCATTCAAGTGAATGGGTCCACATCCGTGATACGGGGTGCATACGGCCGGTGGCCGTGGATTGCCTACCCACCGTTTGCGGGCCGCAATATGGCCACGGACGCCCAACGGCCGTGTGCATGAGGCCTTACATTTTTCAGAGCTTCTTTGGAAAATCAAAAGGTGGAACCTAATTGCTTGCTAAGGCTAGTTGCACACTAAGGGCTCATGCACACCACCATATGTATTTTGCGGTCCGAAAAAACGGATCTGCAAAAAATATGGATGACGTCCGTGTGCATTCTGTATTTTGCGGAACGAAACTGGCAGGATCTCCGCCAGTCTCCATTATAGTGAATGGGGCCAGATGGAACCTTACAAACCTCAGGTAATCCTGGCGTGCACAGAAATCCGGCGGAGATCATGTACACCATGCACAGTTTTTCCGTGTGGATTTTCACCTGTGGTGTGGATTTTAAAATGTCAATTTATTTTATTTTTCCTGACCGGATTTTCTCCATTCACTTCAATGGAAACAGGAAAATCAGTACCAATTGATGCAGATTGTCTGCACGGATTTCCCTGCAAACACCTGCGGATTTCAGTGCGGATTCTCTGCACATAAATCATGAACGTGTGTATTTACCCTAAATGTTCTGTAATCAGAGGAATTATCTGCCCTCTTCTCAATCTCATGCACGTTCAGTCCTTTGGGGACAGCAATTTGCGGTCCCCAATGCATGGGCAAAATCCGTGCGGCGGCCAGGACGGATCGAGACTCATTCAACATGAATGGGTCCGTGATCTGTCCGCACCATAAAAAAATAGTGAGTGCTTCCGTGGGGGGTCCGATCCGTGCTTCTGTTCCACACCGCATCTCCCGGATTGCGGACCCATTCAAGTGACTGGGTCCGCATCCGTGATGCGGGTTGAACATGGCCGGTGCCCGTGTATCGCGGACCCGCTGTATGCATGATCCCTTCTGGTGAGGGAACAGGTTTTGAATACAGAACAGTAACCCTCAGCACACAGAGTATATTCTCCCCGTGGCTGGATGTGGTGAGTGGTTAAAACGTTCAACTCGATACCTGCTATAACATAAATGGAGCACGACCCATAAATATCACATAAATTGTGGTTTACAAGGTGACAGCGAGTATTTCAATGTGACATTGAGGGTTCGCTGTGACACTTTGGGCCGATTTTTCACAGCAAGGCTGGTTTCCAGCACGTGGGTGGCACGCAGTTCATCCCATTCTCGCTGAACATTAAACTAGTGAATCAAAAACCTACTGAACCTTAACACAAGCATTTCGAAAATTTCCACTTGAAAACCAGACAGCTTACTTCTGAAACTGGTCGGGTGAATTTGTCACTAGGCCCACCCAGAAGAAAAAAAAAAATTCAAAATGCAGATGATATAAAACCAAACTGAAATAAATATTTGAAATAGGTTTTAAAAATTCTAAATTATATTGGAAAAATAAACACTAACAAAAACGAATTGAAAAATAAAAATATATATAGTTTTCCTGTTAAAGTTTTTTTATTTTTTTGAAATTTGGTTTATTTTGCATTTAAAAAAATGATTTTATGATTATATGTATTTCTTTTTTTTTCTACATTACCTGGGGTAAGATCATTTCCATAGATTAAACCTATGTGAAACACTTTAATGATATTTTTTATAATTAAATGAACATTATTTGATATATTTTAATATGTAAAAAAAAAATACTGTATTTAATAATTTAAAAAATATCCCTAAACTTGTCACATTTGCACATGTTTAATAGCTGTAGCATCACTGAGTAGTATTTTTTACTCTTGAGTCGCATGGCTAGTATCCACCAAAAACACCCTATTGGACAGGCCCTTCAAGATGTAATTAACTGATGGCCTAGATCGGTGGGGGTGGGTTCGACACCCGGGACCCCGACGATCAGCTGTTTGAGAAGGCGCAGTATCGGTGCGGTCTTCTCGCAGCATACCATACACAGCGCCGTACATAATATAGTGGCTGTGCTTGGTATTGCAGCTCAATGTCACTTCAATGGGGCTGAGCTGCGCCTAGGCTGTGACTGATGAACGGGACATCACATAGCAAAAGCAAAGCTGCAAGAAGGCTGCAGTGCTACTAAAAGCGCTAGTGCCTTCTCGATCAGCTGATCGGCAGGGGTCCCAGGTGTCAGACCGCCACCAGATACTGATAACCCATTCAGAGGATAGGTCATCGGTAAAAAATCCCAGAAAACCCCTTTAAAGACGATCTGTTTGCTCTTCTAACCTGTCTATTACAGTATACACTTACATTACCCATGAAATAACAATATCGGACAATCATTGATTGCGCTGTTCCTCTCCTATTCCTCATTGACAACTAGACATTACCTCATTCCTTCATCAATGATGGAATCGCCACCTGTTCAGGTTTTCAGATGCAGTTTTGGAAGTCAAAACCAGGAGTGAAAAAAAAGACAAGAAGTCTTATCTGTTCTTTATACTTTCTCTCCTTTTATGATCCACCCCTGATTTTGGCTGCCAAGACTGACTGTGTGGCCATGCCCTGGTTGTCAGTACTGATTGGACAGTGTCAGACTGTATAGGGGCATGTACATCTGACAAGGGGAACAGTAACAGCCAGTTATCAATTCATATATATTTCCAGGAGGAATAACAGAGGAACAGCACAATACAGAGTTCTAAGAACAAGGTCCCCAGAATTATTATTTCATGGGTAATTTGAGAATTTACTAAGCAGACATCAGGAGAGCCGATTTAAAGCAAATATTAGAATCAATAAAAATAGAGTTGAAAGAAACCCATAGTTGTAGGTAGGCGTATTATAACCATATAGCAGGCTGTTCCCAGCACCTGCACACTTCATCTCTGGTGACTGCAGCTCAGGGTCAGGCTCGTCTCATGACACGGATACTTGCAGCAGGTTATAACTAGCTGAGTCTATTCTATCTATGTTAATCCTAAACTGAGAACCCAACGGGAAAAGAGCCAGCGACCATAATGAAGTCTGGGGATTTCCAGCATGACGGGCTCAGTCGTATAGTGTATTACTGTAGTGCAGCGGCGGCATGAAGCGCACAGCGTCATAGCAACCAATGACGCCGTGCGCTCTTGCTCTGAACAGGAATCCAGCCCGTGGTTCCACGGACCGCTCTCGGCCGCGGAACGTGGCCATGTGCATTCGGCCTTACTTTCATTTGGTCACCAGTAGTCATCATTTCCATGGTTATGATCTAAAGAGGACCTGACATGTCTGTTTTAGTAACTACATCCATTTCCCATGTAATACCGATTCTGGAATATCTGTTCTTAGGAATCTATGTTGCGCCATTCCTTTATTATTCCTGCTAGAAGTTTACAAATACATTTCTAACAGTCTGCAGTAAAGGTACTGCTGGGTGTTACCGGTAGTGACTGTGTCCGATTCTGTCCAATCAGTGCTGCTAGTATCAGACCGTGCAGGGACATACCCCCAACTGGTAACACCAAGCTGCTGATAATTCAGTCATAAACAGCAAGGAGAAATAGCAGAGAAATGGCACAACATAGAGTCAAGGATAAATGTTCCAAAAGTGTTATTACATGGGGAATAGCAGACATGTTTGAAGAGGTGATAGGTCCTCTTTAACCGCTTCCTCTTTAATCCTTTGTTGGGGTGACTGCCACACCTGTGGGAAAATGTCTGTGATCGGCGGTAATGCTGATCGCGGACATGTAAAGGAGTTTTCCGAAATTTTAATACTGACGACCTATCCTCAGGATAGGTCATCAGTATCTGATCAGTGGGGGTCCGACACCTGGGACCCCTGTCGATCAGCTGTTTGAGAAGGCAGTGGTGCTCAAAGTAGCGCTGCAGCCTTTTCTCAGCTTTTCCTAGGCCAATGACGACACGTTCATCAGTCACATGGGCTAGGCACAGTGAATAGGGCTGAGCGTGATTCCAAGCAAGGCCACTATTTAAATGATGGCTACTAGTGATAAGCCATCAATGTCCCAGATGGAAATACCCCTATAAGTACCAAACTAGGGTGTTTCCCGAAGGGGTTAAATAATGACAAAAAGAAGAAAAATTCAATTAATCTTTCTAAACATGACAAGAATATAATAAGTAGTAAATAAGAGAACATACTGTAATTTGCAAGAGATCAACTCCATTTGGCTTATCTCGTCTGCCTCATGTGTGGAAATGTTGCCTTTCGAAAATAATTTAATTAAAAAAAATATAAATAAAAAGTGAAAAGAAAACTAATTTTAAAAATGTAGGTAAAACTTACTTATAGAATAGATGATAGTGAGAGACTTTCTAGGAAGCGCTTTGCATTCTGTTCAGCAACAGGTCAGCAAGTAGCCAGGTTTCAATTCAACTCTGATCCTTCCAAAAACTTCACACTTGGGTGGAGGGTTTCTGGAGGGAAGAAGGGGGGGGGGGGGGGGTCAAGTAATTGTCTGACCTTCAGGTGTCCTCTAGAGCAACCTCGACCCCTCTACAACCGGAATAACCAGATCCCATATCCGGCACCAGTCACCAGAGACAAAGGGATGTCAGTATCATTTTGAGCTAGTTATTTACCATTGCACATACAGGTGAAACTCAAAAAAAAATTAGAATATCGTGCAAAAGTCCATTTATTTCAGTAAGGCCTCTTTCACACTACCGTTTTTTTTTTCCGTTTTGCGGTCCGTTTTTTGCGTTCCATATACGGTCCGTATACGGAGCCATTAATTTCAATGGTTCCTCCAAAAAAACGGAATGTGTTCCGTATGCATTCCGTTTCTGTATTTCCGTTTTTCCGTTCTGTTGAAAGATAGAAAATGTCCTATTATTGCCCGCAAATCACGGTCCGTGGCTCCATTCAAGTCAATGGGTCCGCAAAAAAAACGGAACACATACGGAAATGCATCCGTATGTCTTCCGTTTTCCGTTCTGTTTTTTCTGAACCATCTATTAAAAATGTTATGCCCAGCCCAATTTTTTCTATGTAATTACTGTATACTGTATATGCCATACGGAAAAACGGAACGGAACAACGGAACGGAAACGGAACCACAACGGAAGCAAAAAAACGGAACAACGGATCCGTGAAAAACGGTCCGCAAAGCACTGAAATGGACATACTGTAGTGTGAAAGAGGCCTAATGCAAATTAAAAGGAATTGCATTAATGCAGCTTAAAATTAGAATTTTGTGAAAAGGTTCAATATTCTAGGCTCAAAGTGTCACACTCTAGTCGGCTAATTAATCCATACCCCCTGAGCAAAGGGGACCTCAACATTGAGAGTTTGGAGTTTCATAAGCTATAAGCCATAATCATCCAAATTATACCAAATAAAGGATTCAAATATCTCGCTTTGCATGTAATGAGTCTCTCATATGTTAGTTTCACCTTTTAAGTTGTATTACTGAAATAAATGAACTTTGGACGATATTCTAATTTTTCGAGTTTCACCTGTATATGATCATTATATACAGTATGCTATACTGCACTTTGCTTTAGGGCTCATGCACACGACCGTATGTATTTAGCTGTTCCCAAAACATAGATGCGCAAAACATATGGATGACGTTCGTGTACATTCCGTATTTTGCAGAACGGAACAGCTGGCCCCTAAAAGAACAGTACTATCCTTGCCTATAATGCGGGCAATAATGGGACATGTCCTATTTTTTTGCGGAACGGACATGCAGACATACGGAAATGGAATGCACACGGAGTAACTTAATTTTTTTTTTATGAATAATTCCGCATACAGTCTGCAAAAAAAACGTAACGGACACGGAAAGAAAATACGTTTGTGTGCATGAGCCCTTAGTCACACATGATGAAGGCACCTTTTAACTAAACCTTGTTTAACCCCATAAGGCCTCATGCACACGACCCTTGTTGTGTTCCGTTCCGCAAAATGGGGTTCCGTTGTTCCGTGATCCGTTTCTGTTTCCGTGTGTCTTCCTTTATTTTTGGAGGATCACCAGACATGAAGGAAAGTAAAAATAAATCTAAGACAGGTTTGCCATGCAAATGATAGGAAAAAAACTGACGCGGACGCGGATGACAATCTTGTGAGCCTCAGTGTTTTTTAGCGGTCCCATTGACTTAAATGGGCCCGCGAACCGTTTTCCGCGAAAATAATAAAAAGTCAATGGGTCCGCAGAAAATCACGAAAAACGGTACAACGGACACGGAATAAAACAACGGTCGTGTGCATGAGGCCTAAGGAACAGAGTATATTTAGCCTTCTGTTTTCCAGCAACAGAGCTGCTTCTGTCCATGAACAGTGCCTTGTATCGAGCTCAAACCCTTCAAGGACAAAAGTGCTCTGGTTCCCTTGATTCATTTTTCCATCACATTATACACTTTGTTTCCAGTGGTTATGACCACCCTGCAGTCTAGCAGTGGTGGTCGTGCTTGCACACTATAGGAAAAGGCCTCTCTGGTGGCTGGGACTTTTCGGAGCGTGCATTGGTATCAATGCACAGCAGCTCCAGTCCCAGCCACCTTGTTTCTGAAACGAGCAGTGTATAATGTGATGGAAAAATGAATCAAGCCAGCAAAGGAGGCAATATGAACAATCACAGTACATTAGTAAGTGCCTTATATTTACTTTTTGCATACCTCCCAACTTTTTGGAAGTTCAAAGAGGGACGCTTATGGTTCACTGCGTGAAAGATCTTAATATTTTTTTTTGCATATTTACGTACTTTAATAGTTTTCTCTTATGAACTAGTGCAAACATTTTCTGAATATAGAAATGTCTGAAATTCAAATTGCATCAAGCAATGAAATTATATACAAGGTAGGCTTTAATATACAGAGAGGACCCAGACAAACACTTTCTGCATCAATATTGTACATGCAATACTGAAAATCTATCCCTCAGATCAAAAAGAGGGACATTTATGGAGCAAAGGGACGGGGCAAAAAGAGGGACTGTGCCTCCACTTGGGAGGTCTGACTTTGTCTATATGATAAAAGCCACTTGCTGAAGTGACGCCACCCCCAGTTAAAATCAACCCTGTTTTGCGCTGTTCACAATTGCTTGGGTTTACGCCATAGTTATACTTATGGAGTATATGGCACATACCCCGAATGTGCCCACAAAATAGATTGTGAACAGAGCCTAACAGTGACAATTGCCACCATTAGGAACCTGACTGTGTCTAATTAACCCCACAGTCTCTCTGATGTTATTGGTATCCCAGCAGTCACATTATCAGTCATGTTATCATTGGGCTTTTTAACCCCTTGACGCATAATGTCGTACATGTACGGCATCCTGCACCCACAGTTGTATGGAGCGGACTGCTGCAGTGAGCCCGCTCCAAATGTGGTGGGTGCTGGTTGTATTATACAGCAGGAATCTGTCCGCAATAATGGGGAATGATGATCACACTGAACCTCATCATTTAAACTCAGATGTTGCGATCAAAGCTGATTGCGGCATCTTTTTAGTTAGGCAGAGGGTTGTGGATCCCTCTGCCTCCAGATCGGAGCCCCCTCATTGAAATCACAGTGCTTCGATTGGTTACTATGACAGCCTGGACTCTGCTGAAACCTTCCAGGGCTGCCATGATCTACCATGCCATGGCATAGGTCAGCAGGGACAGTATATCTCATAATTGTAGTCGAGACGGTTGTATTACATTTTATGTTTCAGAGGTAATAAGGAACGCTGGTATTTGTGTTAAAGCCATCTAATGGTGAATTTAGGGCACTACATATTACTGGGTGTTATTGCATATTATTGAATTTTATATTGATTAAGTTTTGATTGTATATTTTTGCATAGACGCTTGTACCGTGTTTTACTGATTGCACAATATATTTAAATTAACGACAAACTCTTTTTGAGGTGTTTTATATGTCCACCTCTAGGATCAATTCCCTTAGAAAATTTTTCTTTGATCCTTTATTTTATATAAAGCATTTGCTTTATATCCCTGACATCTTTTACCTGAGGTCATCGCAGGTGAGGCCTGCTGTAATCAAGGATAGATAATACCAACCCTCTATGTGTCAGTTAAGAGAGAGAAAACTTGGACACAGAGGCCTACAGAGGCTCTGTGTGGTCTCAGCCATGAGGTCTGAGGGGCCACGAGGTTATGTGAAGCCGGATCACTTCCCGTATGGACTTGTGTCTGATGAGCAGACCGGCTAAGGCTTGGAGCCTGAGACCCTGTGCTTACAGGTGAGTCAGGATACTATTGTGTATTAGTTAGAGCCCAGATGGGCAGGTGTTTGTTTCATTTTGATGCTTATGTTTGTGTGAGTGCTGAAGTGCCACAATAAAGCACCATTAAATCCGGTTGTCTGCGATCCCTTACACATCTTATGAATTTATTCCAGGTCCCATACACTGTGCATTTTTAATGTTATGTAACTGCTCATATGCAATGCACCTGGTTCACCGGCAGGTGGCAGCAAACACGGCAGAGCTGTATGTAGATAGAATGGAACTTACCATTCCATTCTACCCCCCTTCCCCTCTCTGGAGAGAGGTAGGTGAGTCATACTTCCTGCAGGAAGGGTGGGGCAGAAGTTCTAGTTAGTCTAGCTGTCATGGAACCATGAACCAGACGTATAACAAGAGATAAGTGGAAAATAAGGTTTTATTGAAGAGCAAGCCGTAAGCAAAGTCCGAACGGATGGCTAAACCGAAGCAGGGTCTTGCGGAGACAGAGGTCAGGAACCAGAAGGGTAGTCAGACGAAGCCAGGAACAGGAACCAACGGGGTAGTCAGACGAAGCCGGAATCAGGAACCAACGGGGTAGTCAGACGAAGCCGGAATCAGGAACCAACGGGGTAGTCAGACGAGGCCAGGATCAGGAACCAGAAGCAGCAGCAGTCTTGGAAGCATGTGAACACAGGAGGACCAAGCAAGGAACTGAAGCCACAGACCTCCTATATATATGAGCTGGGCATCCAGCTCCTCCCAGTGGGAAGGAGGAGCCGCAGGGTGGGAGGCTACAAGAAAACCCAGAAACCAAGATGGCCGCCAGCACATGTCAAACGAAGGGAACAGCAAGGAGGTAAGACCATGACAGTACCTCCCCCTCAAGGGCCCCTCCTCCGCGGAGTAAGGAACGGTTTCTGAGGGAAGCGTGCGTGGAAGGCTCGGAGCAAGACAGGAGCATGGACATCTGCGGAGGGAACCCAGGAACGCTCCTCTGGACCATAACCACGCCAATGGACCAAAAACTGCACCCGGCCGCGGACCAGGCGTGAGTCCAGGATATTGCTCACCTCATACTCCTCACGATTGCCCACTTGGACCGGACGAGGCCGAGGAATCGAGGAAGTGAAACGATTACACACCAGTGGCTTCAACAGGGAGACATGAAACACGTTGGAGATCCGCATGCCAGGAGGAAGCGCAAGGGCATAGGCTACCGGGTTTACCCTGCGAAGCACTCGGAAGGGACCAACAAAGCGAGGCGCCAGCTTGGGAGTGGGCACTCGAAGGTTGAGGTTGCGGGTGGACAACCATACGCGGTCTCCGACCTGGTAGGAAGGAGCGGGCGCTCGTCTGCGATCAGCCTGGAGTTTCTGGCGCTGCGCAGAGACCTCAAGGGACCTCTGGATCTGTACCCAAGAAGCACATAGGACGGAAAGGTGATCCTCCACAGCCGGAATATCCTGGGGAGAGAATACCTCCGGTAACACGGCAGGTTGGAACCCATAATTGGCCATGAAGGGAGACGTCCCAGAGGAAGAGTTCACCGCCGTGTTCCTGGCAAACTCAGCCCAGGGCAGGAGGTCAACCCAATTGTCTTGGTGATCGGAGACATAGCAACGAAGGAATTGCTCCAAGGCCTGATTGGATCGTTCTGCGGCCCCATTGGACTGAGGGTGGTAGGCCGAGGAGAAAGAGAGATGAATCCCCAACTGGGAGCAAAAGGCGCGCCAGAACCTGGACACAAACTGACTCCCCCGATCCGACACAATCTCCTTGGGCAAACCGTGCAATCGGAAGACCTCCCTGGCAAAAATCGAGGCCAACTCTTGTGCAGAGGGTAACTTCTTGAGAGGAACACAGTGGCACATTTTGGAAAACCGATCCACAATCATGAGAATGACCGTATGGCCTCGGGATGCAGGGAGGTCCACAATGAAATCCATCCCCAGGTGTGACCATGGACGCTCCCCGGTGGCTATGGGTTGCAAAAGGCCCAACGGAAGGTGCCGAGGGGACTTACTCTGGGCACAAACGGAGCATGCCGCTACATATGCGGCGATGTCGGAACGTAGAGAAGGCCACCAGAACAGACGTGAAACCGCCCAGGACAGCTGATTCTTTCCAGGGTGCCCCGCGGCCTTGGAGTTATGGTAGGTTCGCAACAACCGAGTGCGCAACTCCTCAGGCACAAAACATCTGCCGTTGGGTCTCCCAGAGGGAGCACCAGATTGAGCCGCCAAAATCTGCTCACCCAGAGGAGAAGTCAGGCTGGTGCGAATAGCGGCCAGGATCTGATTCGGGGGTATGACCGTAGTCGGAATAGACTCCTCCCCGGACAGCTCGGAGTACTGCCGTGATAAGGCATCCGCTCTGATGTTCTTGGAGCCGGGTAGGTAGGAGACCACGTAATTAAAACGTGACAAGAACAGAGCCCATCTGGCCTGACGTGGTGTCAATCTCTTGGCCTCAGAGAGGTAGGTCAGATTCTTGTGGTCCGTCAGGATGAGAACCGGAACCACCGAGCCCTCGAGCAAGTGCCTCCATTCTTTAAGGGCCTGCACGATGGCCAATAACTCCCTGTCACCAATCTGATAGTTGCACTCCGCGGAAGACAGTTTCCGGGAGTAAAACCCACAAGGAAGCAGAGGACCCTCTGGTGTTCTACGCTGAGACAGGAGGGCGCCTACTCCCGTCTCAGACGCGTCCACCTCGAGGACAAAAGGCAACCCAGGGTTGGGATGCGACAGAATCGGAGCCGACACAAAGGCGGACTTTAGAGCCTCAAAAGCTCGGATGGCCTCGAGCGGCCAGACCTGAGGATTACTGCCCTTCCTGGTCAGATCCGTGAGAGGCTTGGCTAGCATGGAAAAGTCCCTGATGAACTTCCGATAATAATTGGCGAAGCCCAAAAAGCGCTGCAGGGCACGAAGCCCACTGGGCTGGGGCCACTGTAAGACAGCCGAAACCTTCTCAGGATCCATGGAGAACCCCTCAGCGGAAATGATGTAACCTAAGAAGGTTACCTGGGATCGGTGAAATTCGCATTTCTCAAGCTTACCGAACAGCTTGTTCTCTCGTAAGCGTTGCAACACTCGTCTGACATCCAGAATGTGGGCCTCCATGGATGCAGAATATACCAAGATGTCATCCAAATAGACCACCACACACTGCTGCAACAGGTCACGGAAAACATCGTTGATGAATTCCTGGAAGACTGCGGGCGCATTGCACAACCCAAAGGGCATAACCAAGGATTCATAATGACCGGTCCTGGTGTTAAACGCGGTCTTCCACTCATCGCCCGCCTTGATCCTTACCAGGTTATATGCCGCCCTCAGGTCGAGTTTGGTAAAGACCGTGGCCCCTTTGAGGCGATCGAACAGCTCGGAAATCAAGGGTATCGGGGAAGCGTTCTTGATCGTGATGCGATTGAGACCCCTGTAATCGATGCAAGGCCTCAACTCGCCGCCCTTCTTTTTCACAAAGAAAAATCCAGCCCCTGCCGGGGACGAGGATTTGCTAATGTGTCCGCGTGAAAGCGCCTCCCTCACGTACTCCTCCATGGCCTCATTCTCCGCTACCGACAGTGGATAGACTTTGCCACGAGGAGGAACGGCACCGGATTGTAACTCTATGGCACAATCGTATGGGCGGTGCGGAGGTAGGGCAACCGCGCGCACCTTATCGAATACATCCCGGTACTCTTCGTATTCAGGAGGCAACAGAGAGTCCGAGGAAGTACACAGCAACTTGACAGGCCCATGGATGCAACTAGCCCCACACTGCGGTGACCACGAGAGGATCTCGACCGATCTCCAATCGAAAGTCGGATTATGCTTCTGGAGCCAGGGGTACCCCAAGACCACCGAGTAGTGTGGAGACGAAATAACCTGGAGACAGACCGACTCTCTGTGAACGGCACCAATGGCTATCCCCACTGGAAGGGTCTCATGAGTCACGTGTGGCGGCAGAAGGGGTCTGCCGTCTATCGCCTCAAGAGCCAGTGGGGAACCTCGAGGCTGCAGAGGAATGGAATTGGCGGCAACGAACACTCTATCAATGAACAAACCACCAGCACCAGAGTCCACCAACGCCTGGGTCGTCACCGAGCCCCCGACCCAGGAGAGGACAACCGTGATCAGTGGTTTGTCAACACGGGAAACCGGGGACGAGGAGACTCCACCCAAGATCTGCCCCCGACAGGACCTCAGGTGCGAGCGTTCTCCCGGACGGTTCGGACATGCCAACCGAAAATGCCCACCGAGACCACAGTACATGCATCGGCCCTCGCGTCTCCGGAGTACCCTCTCCCCCTCAGACAGGCGAGCAAACCCCCGCTGCATGGGTTCACCCCCAGACAAGTCATCCCCAGGAGGCGTGGGAGGAGAGGGAGGCACGGGTGGGACAGCAAACGTAGGCGCCAATCTGTTAGGAGACCTCCGCAGGCTCTCCTTAAAGGAAGGTCTCTCCCTGAGTCTGGTGTCAATCAAAATCAGGAAAGAAATAAGAGACTCGAGCTCCACTGGTAGGTCCTTAGCTGCAACCTCATCCTTCAAGGCATCCGAGAGACCATGAGAGAAAGCAGCGACCAGAGCCTCATTATTCCAGCCCACCTCTGCTGCCAGGGTACGAAACTCAATGGCGTATTCAGCTACGGATCGTGAACCCTGTCTGATGGACATAAGGAGCTTCGCAGCAGAGGCAGCACGAGCCGGCACATCGAATACCTTCCGAAGAGAAGCAACAAAACCGGAAAACTCGGCAACCACCGGATTGTTGTTCTCCCATAAAGGGCTGGCCCAGGCCAAGGCCTTGTCCGAGAGCAGCGAGATCAAGAAGCCCACCCTTGATCTCTCAGTAGGAAAGGCATGTGGCAGCAACTCGAAGTAAATGCCCACCTGGTTAAGGAAACCTCGGCACTGAGTTGGCTCTCCCCCAAAGCGCTGTGGAAGGGGGGCAGAACCGGTCATACCCTGAAACACCACAGGCGCAGCAACAGGTGTCAGGGTAGACTCTGGCGCAACAACCGGAGCGGCAGTAGGAGCGGGCCCAGGAGCGACAACCGACCCATCGGCAACGGAAGCTAAATGAGCCGTGCGTTCAAGCAGGGTTTGCAACGCCACAGCGAACCGACCCAACAGGTGATCCTGCTGATCAAGTCTGGCAACCAGCGTAGGTAGCGAGGGTGGCCCTGTACCGTCAGAATTCATGGCTTGGTCCTAATGTCATGGAACCATGAACCAGACGTATAACAAGAGATAAGTGGAAAATAAGAAGGTTTTATTGAAGAGCAAGCCGTAAGCAAAGTCCGAACGGATGGCTAAACCGAAGCAGGGTCTTGCGGAGACAGAGGTCAGGAACCAGAAGGGTAGTCAGACGAAGCCAGGAACAGGAACCAACGGGGTAGTCAGACGAAGCCGGAATCAGGAACCAACGGGGTAGTCAGACGAAGCCGGAATCAGGAACCAACGGGGTAGTCAGACGAGGCCAGGATCAGGAACCAGAAGCAGCAGCAGTCTTGGAAGCATGTGAACACAGGAGGACCAAGCAAGGAACTGAAGCCACAGACCTCCTATATATATGAGCTGGGCATCCAGCTCCTCCCAGTGGGAAGGAGGAGCCGCAGGGTGGGAGGCTACAAGAAAACCCAGAAACCAAGATGGCCGCCAGCACATGTCAAACGAAGGGAACAGCAAGGAGGTAAGACCATGACACTAGCTCCAGGTGGCCATGGAGGCCAAAGCTTAGAACAGGCATCCTCAAACTGCAGCCCTCCAGCTGTTGTAAAACTACAACTCCCACAATACCCTGCAGTATGCTGATACCTGTAGGCTGTTCGGGCATGCTGGGTGTTGTAGTTTTGCAACAGCTGGAGGGCCGCAGTTTGAGGATGCCTGGCTTAGAGCCTCAGGAGCCAGGAGGAAAGTTCCTTGGCCTAATCTAATGACAGATCATACAAAGAGAAGTGCAGCATACAAGAAGAAGCAAAGTCATACAGTCAGCCTTGTCATTACAGGAGAGCCAGAGAGAAACAGATGTAGCAGAGTCGAGTTTGCCTGCCAGTTTTAATGCTAAAGCCTGCTGGGACCAAGACAAAGTCTGTAAACCATTTTGGAAAACGTTTGTGTAAAGTAAAGCTGCTGTTGAACTACATACAAGGTCTGGACTTAATCTTCCTTTCAAATCCCTCAATTATTACCCCTATTTATTGCTTCGGAGCCAAAGCCTGGGGTCCAGGTAGGAGCAACGTGACACACATAAAGGGACATTTTAAGCCGCACTATACCACTCTGCATTCCTACACCTGGGGCGCGATATAAAGGGCCCTAGGAGGAAGGCGCCCGTTGCAAATGACTGATCTGTTTGAAACTGATGATCAATCGAGTAAAAAATTCCTGTTTACTGTACACTGGTGTTCGGCCAGGCAGAAAGTTAATTGTGATTTGATGAGGTAACAGCTGGGGCTCTGATGTCAGCGCTGCTCCCTGACATTTTCACTCAGTAGTTTGTTCCTGTCTCTCAGGTCAAGAACCCAGGAAAAACAATATCTGACTGGTTACAGAGCAGCCAGGCGAGGAATGTCAACATTTTTTCAGTGGTTTTAAAAGCGAATAAAGTTTACACAGAACCTGAGGATGAAAGCCCGGCGAGCTCACCATTGTGGAACTAGTCTCAGATTATGATAATAGAGTGTGTACAAGTCAGATATGGAGGCAGGGGGATGCCTTGTACCTCCTTCCAAGCCATATGTTCTCCTTAAAGACGGCCATACACATTCAATAGCTGTCAGTGAAATAATCGTTCAGCTGAATGCTATCTCTCCCGACGCCGCATACACATACATGTTGAGATCGGCAGGGGATAAGCCACTTTCAGACACTTGTAGTACTGGCTTATCTACTGGGAGAACAAAAGGACTGGGTGAAAATATTCATTTCACCTGATCCTTCTCTCTCCCATCATCATCTATTGGGGGAGAGTCGGGAGCTCCCCCCCCCCCACATACATTAGACCGCTTAGAATGGGGGACTTAATACTTCTACTGTCCAAGATCATAGTGGCCACTAAACTTAAAAGCTCTGCTGATATCACTCACACATATGGCAGCTTCTTAACAGTCTCTACATAGCCCCAACTGGCTGAGAAGACAGAAAAATAGACTGCACCACTACCCATAAGTTCACGTTCCTGCTCTATTAGCCTGTGCAGAATTTCACTTGTGCTTCAGAGTTGCCCTTCTTATGCCTCATTCATACATCAGTGTTCGGTCAGTGATTTCCATCAGTGATTTTGAGCTAAAACCAGGTACGGCTCTAAACACTGAACAGGTTCAGATTAGGGCTGCAACGAGTACTCAATTAAATCGAGTAATCTGACACATGCGAGCTGCCATCTTAAATCACAAGTCCGGTGATGCACAGGTAAGTCCTTACTTGTGCCTGCGCCGCGAGCCAGTCTGAAACAAATGCGATCACCGGGAGCAGGCATTTCCAAGAATAGCCACTGGGGACCTTCATTGGGCTGTTCTAGGAACTGCCTGCTCCCGGTGACCGCATTTGTTTCAGACCGGCTCGCGGCACAGGTAAGGAATTACCTGTGCATCGCCGGACTTGTGATTTAAGATGGCAGCCCGCATGTGTACGCGGGCGAACACAGCGAACTGGCCATCACTGCGGACAAACACTGACGTGTGAATTATGCATTATTATGACTGGAAGCCAAGTCCATTTTGGAGTTGAGCCTCTTTGTTACCTGGTCAAACAAATGCATATGGTATCTATAGATACTGCTCTGCTATTTGCTCTTCCCATACACTGGACTAGAAGCACCCACATAACGGCCCACAAGTACCCTGGCAGACAACAATACAAACTTGCTTTTATTTATTTCAATGGGGGTCACACTCTAGGGAAAAAAAATAAAAAATTACACTTCTTACAGTAATCATACAATGATCTGCATTTGGTACATTGTAGATTAAAAAAATCATTCCCTAATCTACGAGTCTGAAGTGAGTCAGCGATCACATCACAGTCTCCTATTAACCGGTATTTCAAAATTATTTTCCAACTTCATCAGCTGAAAACCCTTCTTTGTCACGTCATCACCTCCATCCCCGAAAACAAACTGCTTCATTAATTTAGCCTTTCTGAGATACTTCATCCTGCTATATGGTGATTGCTCCCAACATTTCTAACTGACCCAATTTTAAACATACAATCCCAGGCCTGAAATTACCACCAGTCATGAGAAGAACTGGCACCAGTGGTATCACTAAGACACTAACTCTAAGAAGTCAGCCACAGTAGAGGGACAACTGGGGACCCACAAAAAAAAAAAAAAAAAAGAAACTAAAATAGATCTTCAATACTAAAGGCTCATCATAGTCATTGATGAGAGACCAACAGCTAAGACCACCACCATGATAATCAAAAATCAACCATGTAGGTTCCTGGAAAAAGCCCAATGGATCAGAGAGATGATGATGATATATCATCAATGACTATGATAAGACAACTCCTTTAAGGGGGTTTCTCACATTAGACATTTATAGTTTGCTAATTTGGCTGTTTCCATAATTCCAATGGACTTGAATAAAGCACGGCCATCTGAATGTGGTGGCTGTGGCCACCTTGCTTGGTGGAACAAAGATACATGGATGTTTCAAAGGTGACACCCTGAAAGAGGACCTCTTATGTTCTCCAACATCTGCAGCACTCTTTACCTTGGAGTAGCCGCCTCCTCACAGGCGTTGCCAGTGTTTTTTCATCACCCTTATTCCCACGCAATCAGTGCCATTAGTGTTAGCACCAAGGCCATGGTCAAGGGGGCGGTCACGGACAATGAGTTCCAACTGGGAGGAAATCTGGATGCTCTGACATTGTCTAATCGGTGTGGGTGTCAAAATGAAGGGTCAAAGCTAACAGTACCGTTTACTTGGGACCAGGTGGCAGGGGCTTCCAGGTAAAGAGAAATCCAGTTCCCGGAGGACATTACAACATGACAGGTCCTGTTTATGACTATCAGACATCTATGGCCCAACCTTCCCAGAGACTGAATTCACCTACAGGCCTCAACTAAAAGAGTGTGTGGAGGGTCTGGAGTGGACAGCCCCCTTTAATTAGGTAGTGTCTACAGGTCATATACTGTAAAAGTGGGTTGATTATATGTTTTCAAAAAAGGCATCAAACTCCAAACATGGTCCCAGTGAAATTTCAGAAACAACCCTCTACCCTTATTCTGCCTGCAGTGTACTGCCAACTATTTAGCATCAGCCATACAGCTGCACTACTTATGGGGGACACAGTAGCTGCCAGTCTTGGCTGGTATTCAGGCTCGACATCAATGCCTTAAAGGCTCCCTTTGTATTAGTTCTGTGCTGAAGCCTCAGCAGAACGTAAGCTGTACAGCTGTCAATCAACAGCAGCCCTCAGAGTGATTGACGACTGCACCAGACAGCAAATTCAGCTGCAGCCACCGCACATAATGTGGTGAACACGACTGGGGACAATCCATGCATGATATTACAACGTGATACATCTGTAATGAAGAATTCCGGTTAAAAATGCCAAGGGTCATCACACCATCTATATAACTGCCCAAAACGTAAACTGGGCTTACTGAATCTCTTTGCCTTTTATTTGTATACTGAATATACTCTGTGTACTTTATACTATTGCTGTGTGCTAAAGCATAGATGTCTATTCTTAAGAAATTTTTTTTTCTATGTAAAGCCTACCCACAGGTAGAGGTTGCACTCAATTAACAGCGGTGCACCGTTACCTCAAATCCACACACAATATTGCCAACCGTATCCATATAAAAGTACCAGTAGAGGTCTTCCATAAACAGTAGTTCTAGCAGTGTCCCTCATAAACAGTAACAGAAGAGTGCTTCCATAAACAATTGTGGCAGCAGTGTCCCATAAAAACAGTATCAGTAGTGTACTTCCATAAACAATAGTGGCAGCAATGTCCCATATAAACAGTACTAGTAGAGTGCTTCCATAAACAATAGTACCAGCAGTGTCCAATATAAAAAGTGGCAGTAGAGTGCTTCCATAAACAATAGTACCAGCAGTGTCTAATATAATCATGGCCAGTAGAGTGCTTCCATAAACAATAGTACCAGCAGTGTCTAATATAATAATGGCCAGTAGAGTGCTTCCATAAACAATAGTACCAGCAGTGTCTAATATAATCATGACCAGTAGAGTGCTTCCATAAACAATAGTACCAGCAGTGTCTAATATAATCATGACCAGTAGAGTGCTTCCATAAACAATAGTACCAGCAGTGTCTAATATAATCATGACCAGTAGAGTGCTTCCATAAACAATAGTACCAGCAGTGTCTAATATAATCATGACCAGTAGAGTGCTTCCATAAACAATAGTACCAGCAGTGTCTAATATAATCATGACCAGTAGAGTGCTCCCATAAACTATAGTGGCAGTAGTGTCAAATATAAAAAGTACCAGTAGAGTGCTTCTGTAAACAGTAGTTCCAGCAGTGTCCCTCATAAACAGTAACACAAGAGTGCTTCCATAAACAATAGTGCCAGCAGTGCCTCACATAAGCAGTACCAGTAGAGTGTTTCTATACACACTAGTGCCAGTGTCTCACATAACCAGTGCCAGCAGAGTGACCTAGTGACCCCAGTGCAGAGTTCCCCCAATAAACAACCCTGTCTCCTCATACACAGTGACAGATGATACAATTCTGACTACTTGCAGCCTCCACTAGGGGGTGATCACTGCATACAGCTTTATCATTTTAATATTTATACAGCTTCTGTTGAAGCCAATGAGAGAAATATAAAGACTTGCAGCAAGCTCCCCCTAGTGGCGACTGCTAAAAGACATTGGCCCATATTTCCAGTGCACCTAGACCCTGTTGTAAACTGTGCCAAAACTTGGTACAATTTTGGGGCATTTAGCTTTTGTGAAATCCTTTGGATCTAGCCGGAAAGGTGGGTGTGAGTGTGACCTTATATGTGACACTTAGAACCAACATTGCACCACAATTCTGATGTGAAATTCTGTCTCAGACTAAAGTCGGTATTACAGCTGCTGATTTTTTGACAGATGATCGCTAACGAGCGTTCATATGAACACTTGTTAGTGATGATCTGGCAGTGTAAGGCTACTTTCACACTAGCGTTCGATCGGATCCGTTCTGAACGGATCCGATGGTAATAATGCAGACGGAGGCTCCGTTCAGTACGGATCCGTCTGCATTATATTAGCTAAAAAAAGCTAAGTGTGAAAATAGCCTCGGACGGATCCGTCCAGACTTTCAATGTAAAGTCAATGGGGGACGGATCTGCTTGAAGATTGAGCCATATTGTGGCATCTTCAAACGGATCCGTCCCCATTGACTTACATTGTAAGTCTGGACGGATCTGCACGGATCCGCACGCCTCCGCACGGCCAGGCGGACACCCGAACGCTGCAAGCAGCGTTCAGCTGTCCGCCTGTCCGTGCGGAGGCGAGCGGAGCGGAGGCTGAACGCCGCCAGACTGATGCAGTCTGAGCGGATCCGCTCCATTCAGACTGCATCAGGGCTGGACGGCTGCGTTCGGGTCCGCTCGTGAGCCCCTTCAAACGGAGCTCACGAGCGGACCGACGAACGCTAGTGTGAAAGTAGCCTAATACTGCCGTCGACTGCCCGATGAACGAGCAAACGATCATCTGGTAATCCGAATCTTTTGACATGTTAAAACATTATCATTAGCAGGCAGCAGACACC
The DNA here is from genome assembly GCF_014858855.1 of Bufo gargarizans. Classification (NCBI taxonomy): domain Eukaryota; kingdom Metazoa; phylum Chordata; class Amphibia; order Anura; family Bufonidae; genus Bufo; species Bufo gargarizans. The sequence goes on along the minus strand of NC_058081.1, from coordinate 473,433,872 downwards.
ATGGTGTCTAATAACAATCTGCTGCTGGCAAACTACGATATAGCACGGGGACGAGCATAGCAATCATTCCTCGCCATGCTGCGGAGGAGCACGTAATAGCACCGATCTCCTCCACAAGCGAGCGGGAGATTGCCGGGAGGGGACACTTCTCTCCCGACAATCGTCTGCCACATTGGTCTGTGTCTCTCCCTGCGCCAGATTTACCATCCAGCCTGAGCCTCTGAGATACATCTGGTGCAGGTCTACACAGCCGGTCTAAAGTTACGCCATCTACCGGGTTAGTAAATCTGCTCCAATGTGTGGCATTGGACTACTACAGTAGGAGAGTGGGAGATCTTCCCTATTTTTGGAAAATCACTGACAATCTGGGACAACTAACGTAAGTAAAGTTTTAGAATGTCTAGAACGCTGTTTTTTCACTCTTAGAGAGCCCTTTACGTCCCTCTCCCATCCAAATATCAAGAAGATCAATCATTTTATAGAATGCCTCTAGATAGCATATTCCGTCAAGGATCACCACGGGGAACT